>NW_005354673.1:1814246-1828572 GCF_000412655.1 Myotis brandtii
ATTAATTTTGAATTGAGAAGTCTGAATCTTCTACCTTTATTCTTCTTTCTCAGGGATGTTTGGACTATTCTGTCTCTTGCATTTTCATATGAATTTTAGAATCAGCCTGTCAATTTCTATGAAGAAATCAACTTGGATTTTGATAAGGTTTGCAGGGATCTATAGGTCATTTTCAATAAAATCTTAACAGTAATAAATATTTGAATCCATGAACATGGGATGTTTTTCTGCTTAATTGGATCTTTAATTTCTCTCAATAATGTTTTAAACTTTCTAATGTGCACATCTTGCATTTTTTTGTTAAGTTTGTTTCTATGTGTTTTAGAATGCACTTACTGTTACAACTTAAACAGCCAAAGAGGGAAATACAGAATAGCCAGCTCCTTCTCCTAAACTCACTAAGAAGACAACTCATTTCTTCTCCTCTGAGGCCGGTTGGAAGAGGGACGGAAAGATAACTAGAAGTGTTATTTCAATACAATTCTCTCCCAGGACCAGAAGTTCCTTTAGGCAACATGGCCAAAGGAAAAGTTAGAGAGAACCTGATAATTGATTGGATGTGACAGTTAAGAAGACAGTGTGAAAATGATATTACTATTTGATGGGGAACATTCAGAAAGAACCACTTTTGGGAGAATAGATTGAGATTGGTTTTGGATAAGTTACATTTTAGGTGCTTTGAAATGTATGAACAAGAATGAATATTTAAAGTCTATAGATATGAACATTATGGAACATTAGCAACAAAGTTAATTTGTTTTAATAACATATTAATGGTAAACAAAAATGTGCAGAGCAGTTGGGAGAGTTTATAGTTTTACATGAGAAGAGAGCCTAGAACTAAGTTTTAGAAAACTCCATCAATTACTGGTGAGGTCTTCAGAGTAGGAAGAGTTGGGGAAGCTCAGAAGAAGTGGAGATGTCTATGGTAGGAGGAAATAGGTGATGTAGAAAACTCCATCAATTACTGGTGAGGTCTGCAGAGTAGGAGGAGTTGGGGAAGCTCAGAAGTGGAGATGTCTATGGTAGGAGGAAATAGGTGATGAGAGTGTCCTGAAATCAAGAGTAGGGAAAGTTTTAAGCAGGAAGGAGTGTGTTGAATACCATAGAGAAGTCAAGTAAACAGAGCTAGACCAAATTTGGTGACATTGAGGTCATTGTTGACCTTGGCAAGAACTGTTTTAGGGGATTTGTGGTAAGGTGGAACACAAAATTCTGAGAAACTAATAAAACATATAAAGGGACTAAAATAGAAGTAGTGAATGTTAATGAAATCAGAGAGAGAAAGGTAGCTTATGGGGGAAATATAGTTGAAGATTTTTTTTTTCTTTCTAAGAGAAGAGAAGCTTTTTTATTTAAGTTTTTTAAAAAATTAATTTGAGAGAGAGAGAAACATGGATTTGTTGTTCCACTTATTTATCTGTTCATTGGTTGATTCTTAGATGTGCTCTGACAGGGGATTGAACCTGCAACCTTGGTATATCAGGATGACACTCTAACCAACTGAGCTCTACTGGGACAGGGCTAAGAGATGAGAAACTTGAGAATGGTTAAATGTTGATGGCAAAGAGGCCACAGAGAGGAAAAGGATGAAGATGAATTAATGAGGTGGGCCAATCCATAGGAGTAGCTTCTTAAAAAGGCAGGGCTGTCAGAGGATTCATAGTACAGATGGAAGGATTATCCTCTTAAAGAGATCATCCACTTATTACTGGGGAAGGATACAACATGTGTGGATGTATGTACCCTTTAGGTTTGCTGTTTGTGAAGGCTTTGGTTTTCTGTGTAAAGTTGGAGGATGAGTCACTGATTGAAAAGAATTGGGGCAGGCTATTGATTTCAGGGGAGTAGAGAGTCGGGCATAGAACTTATGATGAATGGAAGAGGGAGTCAACAAAAGAGACATCACAGTATTGCTGGATGATATTGAGGGCTTTGTGTTTGTGTGTGCAAGAGCAGGTATTATTGTGGGAGAGACACAAGTGATGTGATGGATCCTAAGTGCAGATGACTGGGGCAATAAACCTAAAATGAAGATGTGGAGGATTTAGACTAAGATCCCTTCTAACTCTTTCTTATTTCCAAGAAGAGGCTAAAATGAGTAAAATCATATTCCATGTAGGTGTTTGAGAAGGACTTGGTGGTTATGAGTGACAGTAGCCAAAGGCTCATCTTTATTTCCCCACAAGGCTCGACAGTGTTCCCAGTTCTGTTCTGTTCTGTTCTAAGAAAGAGCCAAGGACAGCTTTGCAGACAAGGATTCCTACCTTAGTTTCCTCCTCCAGATGCCTGGTGCTAGCAGCACCGAATATTTCCTTACAGTCATATGACTGGCAAATACAATTCAGAATAAGATTCCAGATGGGAATTTGTGCCATTCTATTAGAAAAGGTCATTGCACTAAATTCTGAGCTGGAATGGGGAAGATGCAACTTGTAAGGCTAATCTTGTCACGGGAAATGTGAGGGCACGTGCCAAGCTGGTGGTCCCCAACTTATCTAAGCTCAGAGCCCATGTCATTGATTATGATCAGATGTAGGGGAAGAAAGCACTTACACAAAAGTTACCATGAGGTTAACTGTATTCAACAGCAAGCCTTCAAGTTTCTCTAGCTGCAAAGAGTTCCAGAATGCCACGGCAGCCTTGCTATATGACCCTCCTCCTCATCTCCTCCTGGTGAGACTTTTATATGTGTGTGCCTTGGCAACCTCACAGTTACCCTGGGAGGCTCATGGCAGTGGAAACATTTATCACATTATATGCTGAAAAAAAAAAGAAAACTAAAAGAAATGGGAGTTGGGTGAACTGAACCAGTAAAGCAGGGATTGTTAACCAAGGGGTCGAATTAACTCTCAGATAATACCCATGTGGTGAACACATTTGCCACTGGACTAAAATATTAGGTGTGTTTCTCTGCGTGTGTTTTTAAATAAAATTAGTTGTAAGAAAACACCCTTAATGACAGGTATAAATCAACACTTTTGCTGGAAAATCAGAATGTATTTTAATTAATATTAATCTCCCATGCTTCTTAAATGCCCAATATTGACAAGTGACACAAGCTCATTTTGTTTAGGCAGTTTGGAAACAATTTACTTTCAAGTAACTGACTCAGGGTATTAATGATTGAAAGTATTACTGCTTGATCCTGGTATTAATAATGATAATAAACATTACAGCGACCATTTATTACTTACTTTGTACCAGGCACTCTGCTGAGCACTTGGCACGCATTGTATCATTTATGCCACACAACAACCTTGTGGGTTGTTACTGTTATTTTATGGGTATTTAGTTTACAAAAGTCTATTTCACCAGTAAAAATACTGGGCTGGAGCTCACACTAGGGTACATCTGTCTTTAGAGAATATGTTCTGTTGTGTTCTGACATTTCCTCTGTGACCATACTATCTCCATGCCTCAGTTTCCTCTGTATAAAATAAAAATAATTAATAGCATCATTTCATTGGAGTTTGAGGATTAGATGACACAATACATGTAAAATACTAATAACAGTGACAAGTACATAAAAAGCATTCAAGTAAATGTTAGTTGCATAATTGCTCTAGAGTAAAGGATGTATTTATTAGAAGCTTTTCTACTTGTGTTGTCTTTGCTGATAAAAGTCTACTTGCTCTTTGAACTGCTTTCCTTGCAGTAGCTTGACCAGCGCTGACCTATCCACAAATTCTTTGGATCAAAAGTGAACATCAGCTTGCTGGTGCAGGGGGCTGCAGTTTACAGATACAGAATAAAGTAATGCCTGTATGGCCCATAGAGAAACCACATTCAGAACTACAATTTTGCATGCAACAATATACAAGGATGTCTGTGAAGAGAGAGATAGCATTCAGCAACAGGCTCTTGGGGTAGAATGTGGTTCATTGAAACCACAGCTTTCTAAAGTGGGGCAGCAAAGTCAGGATCAGCATAAGGAAATCTGTGAAGGTGCCTTGGAATGAGGGTTTCTAGGATGTGAGATCATCTACAAGTGAAGGAGGACAGACAAAAAGAGAACATGAATAAATACAAATGGTATTGCTTATTTTCTCCTTACTCTTATTTTTAATAGAAAAGGAAATGATTTTAATACTTCATCACTAAGTATGAGTTTACTTCATAGGAAGAGTTTAAACCACAGATTCAATTTTTAAAAAATATTTATAAGACTATTAATTTTCTGTTACTTCACTGGTCAATTTTACTAAGTTACATTTTCCTAGAATTTGTTTTTAAATGTGTGGCCATAAAGTTGGTCATGATATTCTTGAATTATCTTTGAAATATCTACAGCATTTTAAATTATGTCTTTTATTTTATTCCTACTTTTGCTTATGAAAGCATTCTCTTCCTGATAAACCCTACCAGCATTTTATCAATTTTATGTTTATAAGCACCAATAACTTGTGTTAAAGGCTTATAGGTTTAAAAAAATTTATAAAGTCAAGTTTATAAGAATTTTATAAAATTACACTATTTATTTGCAGATTTTGTTATTTTATATATGTCCTTAATATGTACTAATATTTTTTACCTTCTCTCCTATTACTGTGGATATACTCTCTGTGCTCAAAGCTAAGCCTAACCCCTTCATTTGTGCATTAAATTTCATTTCTTTATTCTACTCAAAGTCTTTGGCCTGACAATTCTCCTTCCTCCTCCTGCATCATCATATTCCTGCCTTGTTATTGGAACATTTCCATCAACATCAAATATGCTTTTATGTCTTCATCTTACAAAAACAGCAACTAGCAACGTTCTCTTGACCTCACTACATCTTCCAACTGCTGCCCAGTTTCTCTTTTCCTTCATACTAAACTCCTTTAAAAAGTTGTCTGCACTTCCTGTTTCCAATGTATCCTTTTGGCTTTTTCCTTGTACCCACTCTAACCAGGCTTCTGCACCACCCCTGCTCTGAAACTCCATTTCTCTAGGTCATCAGCATCACTAAAGTCCAGTTGCCATCTATTGGTCCTTTTCCTGATCGGTAGCATTTGACACAATTGTTCATTCTCTTTTCTTCCCTTGACTTCCAGTATACCACACTCACCTACTCATTTCTGGCTACTTCCCCTAGATCTCTTTTGCTAGTTCCTTCTCATGTCATTAATATCTAAAATTTGAAGAATCCCATGTCTTAATCATTAGACTTATTTTCTCTATCTACATCACTTTTTGGCGATGTCATCTTGTATCATTGCTCTAAATATTCATCTGTATTCTAAAAACTCTACCATTACACATCCTTCTTATGCCTTTCTCAGCACATCACTATTAACTCCATCTGCTACCTGACCCCATAAACTCCCCAGTATGACTGGTGAATCAAGAGGCATTTAAGGTTCCTAGAAGTCAGAGTCAGTTCAAAGCCAGTGCCTCATAATTCCCCAAGAATATGAGTATTTCTTTTTCCTATAGCACAGTCATACTAATAAATGCCCACAATTCCCTTTGGAAAAAGCTTGAAGGAAGATTTACAGTATATACATGTGGGCTGAACTTTCAAATGATCCTGGTCTCTCCCCTTTAATCAAGGCATTTTAGGCTTATTTACAGAAACTTGGTCAGGGCTATATAACAAGGCATTGTGTCAATTCATGCCTGGTTTCTATCAGACTTGGGATTGTTCTTATTTTATAGATCAAGTAACATTTTAGTAACTGATCTATGTACTCCATTCCTAGGGACATTAATCAATTTGCCACAGCTAAAATGATCTGTAAGTCAAAACCCACTGAATATCAGTTTATTCCTTCTGTCCTTTATGGTAAATACATTCCTACGTCTTTGAGTTAAACACCAACATTTGGTCTCTGCAACTGCAGGTTCACATTAAAATCAGAGAGCACAGCCCTAGCTGGTTTAGCTCAATGGATAGAGTGTCAGCCTGCGGATTGAAGAGTCCCAAGTTTGATTCTGGTCAAGGGCACATGCATAGGTTGCGGGCTCCATGCAGGAAGCAGCTGATCAATGATTCCCTGTCATCATTGATGTTTCTACCTCTCTCTTTCTCTCCCTTTCTCTCTGAAATAAATAAAAATATATTTAAAAAATCAGGGAGCACATCACAATGGCAGCATCTCCCACTTTCCTTCCTACAAAGGATATCGACCAGAGAGCTCTCCCAGGATGTGGTTCTCCCTTCACCCATGTGAAGGGACCCCTCACCCATGTGAAGGGAGTCCGTCCTTTGAGCTCTCTCAGTGAATGTAGTGTGGGTTAAGGGTGGTGGAGTAGGAGTGCAGGTCACTGATGATCAATCTGCTCCACCATTCTTTATCTCCCCACACCTTTCATATCTGCTCTTTTACATTTTGCCAGGACAGTTCTTGCATCTCAAGCTCATGCAGAATCTCAGAGTCAAGTATCACTCAACCAAAATAAACTATCAGAACCACATCCAATTAACACATTTGATCCAGAAATACTCATTAATGCATCAACAGCAATAATTTTGGTCCTTTCCAGAATTCTATTCTGTCCTCCATGGTCTAACACCCTTAGAATCTGTTCACAGGACTCCCCATTTTCTCTCTGTTCATGTTCTAATGCACTGAGAGAATCCAGCCCACACTACAGCCCTTATCACTAGGCTGAAGGACAATAGCCATTTGGCATCCCAAGGATATGATTCAGTGGGCATTTCACTACAATCAATCATGAGAGATGCTTTATTAATCACATGCCAGTGAATGTCATGGATCACTAACAATCCAGTTCCCATCTATAAGTAGCTCTACGCTCATGCCAGCCCACGAAATGACCAAATGAATGATAACGTACTGCGTTAATGGTCTGTTTCATGGGACTATTCCTAGTGCCAATATCTCTATCAGCCAGGGTTCATCAATACCAAAGCATGTCAGTTTTTTAAACAGAAATTATTTGACTTAATGAATTGTTAACTATGTCTAAAGTTATTACTTATGTAACAGACAAAGCAAATAGAAAGAGAGAGGAAAGAGAGAGAACGAGAACATGAAGGTGTCACAGAGATAGCAACTGCAGGAAACAGCTACCACCCATAGGGCTTGGGTCAGGGAGAGGTTGAAAATTTTAAACCCTAGAAGCTGGGAAAAGGGGCTTTGGTGCTGAAAGTCAGACTTCTGATGAAATGGACCTGCTTAGCTTGAGTGTGGTTGTGGTTGGTGATGAGGATGGTTCTACCAGTGTTGGAAAAATGAAAAACTGGATTCAGCTTGCTGTTACTGAAAGGGACTGTAGCTACCAAGGTGAGCAGCAAGGTACTAGGGGGATGGTCAGGGGAATAAAAACAGGTAGGAAGCAAACAAAAATCCTACAACAAGCACTTGGCAATATTTTAAGGCTCGCTATTATCTTGCAATCAAGCGACACTTAAAATGATTGCCCTGGCTCTAACCGGTTTGGCTCAGTGGATAGAGGGTCGGCCTGCAGACTCAAGGGTCCCAGGTTCGATTCCGGTCAAGGGCATGTACCTAGTTTGCGGGCACATCCCCAGTAGGAGGTGTGCAGGAGGCAGCTGATTGATGTTTCTCTCTCATCGATGTTTCTAACTCTCTATCCCTTTCCCTTCCTCTCTGGAAAAAACACACAAACCAATAAAATATATTAAAACAAAATTGCCCTGGCCAGGTACCTCAGTCATGTAGAGCATTGTCCCAATACATCAACATTGTGGATTCAATTCCTGGTCAGGGCACATATAAGAATCAACCAATGAATGTATAAGTGGAACAACAAATCGGTCTTTCTCTCTCTCTCTCTCTCTCTCTCTCTCTCTCTCTCTCTCTCTTGAGTTAAACACCAACATTTGGTCTCTGCAACTGCAGGTTCACATTAAAATCAGAGAGCACAGCCCTAGCTGGTTTAGCTCAATGGATAGAGTGTCAGCCTGCGGATTGAAGAGTCCCAAGTTTGATTCTGGTCAAGGGCACATGCATAGGTTGCGGGCTCCATGCAGGAAGCAGCTGATCAATGATTCCCTGTCATCATTGATGTTTCTACCTCTCTCTTTCTCTCCCTTTCTCTCTGAAATAAATAAAAATATATTTAAAAAATCAGGGAGCACATCACAATGGCAGCATCTCCCACTTTCCTTCCTACAAAGGATATCGACCAGAGAGCTCTCCCAGGATGTGGTTCTCCCTTCACCCATGTGAAGGGACCCCTCACCCATGTGAAGGGAGTCCGTCCTTTGAGCTCTCTCAGTGAATGTAGTGTGGGTTAAGGGTGGTGGAGTAGGAGTGCAGGTCACTGATGATCAATCTGCTCCACCATTCTTTATCTCCCCACACCTTTCATATCTGCTCTTTTACATTTTGCCAGGACAGTTCTTGCATCTCAAGCTCATGCAGAATCTCAGAGTCAAGTATCACTCAACCAAAATAAACTATCAGAACCACATCCAATTAACACATTTGATCCAGAAATACTCATTAATGCATCAACAGCAATAATTTTGGTCCTTTCCAGAATTCTATTCTGTCCTCCATGGTCTAACACCCTTAGAATCTGTTCACAGGACTCCCCATTTTCTCTCTGTTCATGTTCTAATGCACTGAGAGAATCCAGCCCACACTACAGCCCTTATCACTAGGCTGAAGGACAATAGCCATTTGGCATCCCAAGGATATGATTCAGTGGGCATTTCACTACAATCAATCATGAGAGATGCTTTATTAATCACATGCCAGTGAATGTCATGGATCACTAACAATCCAGTTCCCATCTATAAGTAGCTCTACGCTCATGCCAGCCCACGAAATGACCAAATGAATGATAACGTACTGCGTTAATGGTCTGTTTCATGGGACTATTCCTAGTGCCAATATCTCTATCAGCCAGGGTTCATCAATACCAAAGCATGTCAGTTTTTTAAACAGAAATTATTTGACTTAATGAATTGTTAACTATGTCTAAAGTTATTACTTATGTAACAGACAAAGCAAATAGAAAGAGAGAGGAAAGAGAGAGAACGAGAACATGAAGGTGTCACAGAGATAGCAACTGCAGGAAACAGCTACCACCCATAGGGCTTGGGTCAGGGAGAGGTTGAAAATTTTAAACCCTAGAAGCTGGGAAAAGGGGCTTTGGTGCTGAAAGTCAGACTTCTGATGAAATGGACCTGCTTAGCTTGAGTGTGGTTGTGGTTGGTGATGAGGATGGTTCTACCAGTGTTGGAAAAATGAAAAACTGGATTCAGCTTGCTGTTACTGAAAGGGACTGTAGCTACCAAGGTGAGCAGCAAGGTACTAGGGGGATGGTCAGGGGAATAAAAACAGGTAGGAAGCAAACAAAAATCCTACAACAAGCACTTGGCAATATTTTAAGGCTCGCTATTATCTTGCAATCAAGCGACACTTAAAATGATTGCCCTGGCTCTAACCGGTTTGGCTCAGTGGATAGAGGGTCGGCCTGCAGACTCAAGGGTCCCAGGTTCGATTCCGGTCAAGGGCATGTACCTAGTTTGCGGGCACATCCCCAGTAGGAGGTGTGCAGGAGGCAGCTGATTGATGTTTCTCTCTCATCGATGTTTCTAACTCTCTATCCCTTTCCCTTCCTCTCTGGAAAAAACACACAAACCAATAAAATATATTAAAACAAAATTGCCCTGGCCAGGTACCTCAGTCATGTAGAGCATTGTCCCAATACATCAACATTGTGGATTCAATTCCTGGTCAGGGCACATATAAGAATCAACCAATGAATGTATAAGTGGAACAACAAATCGGTCTTTCTCTCTCTCTCTCTCTCTCTCTCTCTCTCCAATAAAAAGTGTTATAGGGTAGAACATCACTGTTAAGACAAAATAAAGAATAAATTATTAAAAACAAGTGGAAATAGAACACATCCAATACAGATAAAAGAGTGGTAGATGTTACCTTTCCATTTCTCTCACTTTGTGGGCATCTGTATGCAAGCAAGACATTTTGGGTTCATCCATATGGGCACACAATTTGTATTTGTTTTCATATGATATTCCTTGACTATAAACTGTTGCATCGAGAAAATTAGTGAGTCTATATAATATTACCAGTTATTGTGTATTTATTTGGTATATTTTTTTGGTGAAAAGATGTTATTCTGGAAACAAAGGAGTTCAAATGTGGTTAACTTTTCAAGAGCTGTAGTGGTGAGGAGTTCTAAATGAGTGCTTATTATAGAAGGTAAGTCTTCACCTGAAATTTAAGTGTAACTGCTGGAAAGAAAGAAGAGAAGCTGCTTAATTTTGGGACTGTACATACGTTTATCTTGAAATTCTTAAGGAAAACCCTATAAAATTGCTAACTAATATGAACTTAGCAAAGTTGCAAGGTGCCTTGTCACTGCACAAAAATCAGTTGTATTTCTATATATGAGCAATAACCAATTAGAAATTGATATGTAAAAAGTAGCATTTACAATAGCAATACATGTGTGAAATTCTCCAGGAATTAATTTGTAAAATATATGTAAAACATATACTTTTCAAACTGTAAGTCAATGTAAACTAATATTTGCTGAAAAAGATTAAATATAATATTAACACTACATTAATTTCATCAAGTTAATTGAACATATTAATTAAATAAATTAATATAATATAAATATTAACATTACAATATTAAATAATTACATTCTTTAATATGAAATAGCATGTCTCCTGAAAAAATATTAGTTATCAGGAATGTAAAAGAAAACCACAAATAGGTACTATACAGGTGTAATATAGTGGCTAAAACAATACTGACAATACCAAGTGTTAGTGAGGATGCGGAATAACCCAAACACTCTCAGTTTGCTGTGGGAATACAAAATGGTACAGCCACTTGTTACAGTTTGCAGTGCCTTATAAAGTTAAACATACACCCACAATATGACCTAGCCTCCCACCTAAGTTTCTAAATAAGTGAAAACATATTAATGTCCATACAATAAATTGTACAGAACTGTTCATAGAAACTTTGCCCATAAGAGCCAGGAGCCGGAAACAAATCAAATGCCATCAAAAGTATTATGCTAAATAAAAGAAGCCCAATACAAAAGACTGTAGCATTCCATTTATGTGAAATTCTAGAAAAATCAAAACTATAGTGATAGAAAGCAGACTGGGTCTGGAGTTGGGGTTGGGGATTAACTGCAGAAGGAGAAAGAACATTTTGATGGGATGGCGATATTCTGTATCATGATTGTGTTATATTTATACAACTGTGCACCTGATGAGATAATGTCACCAAATTGCTCATTTAAGATCGGTGAATGTTATTTTAGGTAAATTATACCTTAAAAAGCTTAAAAAAAACTTTTTCAAAAGAAAACTAAATTGTCTTTCATGAAAGTGAGAGTAAGTTACCGTGTCACTGGGAATGTAGCCTAATACCTCTGGTCACTTTCTGAAGAAGCAAAGTGAGAAAGTGAGAAGACAAAATAAATGAAAATCAACTCCCAAAAGTTCCCTTAGCTCAGGGGAATATATACATAAAATGTAATTTCATGTGTTCATTCACCAAGGAAGTGAGACTGTCTTAAAGCATATTTCTGTGTGTGTTTTGGGACCATGTTTCAGACTCTTTATTAAAATCCCCTTATTAAAATATTATTTTAAGTTTTGTTGTCACTTGATATTTTAATACTTGAAAGATCAAGATTAATACTATGTATTGGTAAATATGTAGATATTCTTGTGTCATTTGAGGAAAACATTCTCTAAAAGAAAAAATCTGTGAGCTTCAGAACACAGACCTGCTCCTTAGGTGGAACAAACCTAGAAGTTCCGAGACTTACCCCCAAGCCTTCTGAGTACCAGGAGACACAGGTGTTTGTGCAGCACAAATTAAATCAGCTCCCTGAGGATACCTGTGTATAGATGCGTGTATCTGTGTATGTAGGTACACACACACACACACACACTGTATTAGTCTGCCTAGGCTGCTGTAACAAAATTCCATGGACTGGGTGGCTTAAATAACAAACATGTTGTTTTCACAGTTCTGGAGGTTGGAAGTCAAAGATAAGGGTACCAGCATGGTTGAGTTCTGGTGAGAACCCTCAACTGGCTTTCAGAAAGACTGCCTTCCCTCTTTGTCCTTACAAGGCAGATGTTCTCTATCTTCTTTTTAAAAAATATTTTTTATTGATTTCAGAGAGAGGGAGGGAGATGGAGAGACAGAGACATCCATGAGAGAGCAACATCCATCAGCTGCCTCCAGCACACCCTCTACTGGGGATTGAGCCCACAACCCAGGCATGTTCTCTGACCAGGATTCGAATCTGACGACCTCCTGGTGCATGGGACAATGCTCAACCAACTGAGCCACACCGGCCGGGCAGCCCTCTTCTTTTTTAAAAATGTATTTTTTTTCAATTACAGGTGATATACAATATCATACTAGTTTCAAGTGCACAACATAATTAGACATTTATATACTTACAAAGTGATCACCCTAAGTCTAGTCCCCATCTGACACCATAAGTAGTTATTACAATATTATTGACCATAGACCCTATGTGATTTGGAAACATGGGTAAAAAAGTGAAAGAGATTAAGAAGTACAAATTACCAGTTATAAAAATAGTCACTGGGATGTTTCTTTGTCTTCTTATAAAGATACTAATACTTAACATGAAGATGGGTTCCACCCTCATAGACTCATCCACACTGAATCATCTCCAGCGACCCCACCTCCAAATATCATCACATTGGAGGTTCTGGCTTCAACATGAATTTTGGGGGAAACATTCAGCCAATCACACACACACACACACCCACACACACACACACACCAGGTAATTCTAATGTGCAGCCAAGCTTGAGAACCATTGCTTTAGGACAGTTGCTCTCAACCGTTACAACCTTTAGTGCACATCAAAACTACTTGCAGAACTTGCTGATGGGTACCACCGCTAGTGTTTCTAACTCTCGAGGTCTGGCATGGGACTCCAGAATTTGCATTTTAAACAAATGCTTATGCTGGGACCTCACTTTGAGAACATTTTCCACGTTGCTGCCTTCTAATTTATACAAGCTAGTAGAAATTAATTGTAACCAATTTTAATTATTCTTGATTTCAGAAATTCAGGCCACATAAATTCCTTGATCTCATCACACATATTTATTGAGTGCCAAGTAAGGGGCTAGGGCCCTCTGTTAGACTTGGGGAGACACTAGAATAAGACTGACAGAAACCTTGCTCAAGTTACTCCTTTATATTTCTATGGCACTGCTCACATTATTTTGTACACATTTGTCTATCTCCCCACTTATGGTAGAATTTCCTTGTGGAATTGTATGTCATTCATTCATTCATTCATTCATTCATTTATTCATCAGTTTACCAGACAGTGTGCTTGCAAATGAAATGCAGAGTAAAACCTGTAATCCTTGCCCTCAGAAAATTCCCTGTGTAGTAGGGAAGATAACGAAAAGACAATTAGAAGGTAGAGCAGTAAGTGTGAAAGAGGCTGTAGATGACAGTTATTGCCTCATCTCCACTCCTTGGCTAGTACACACTTTCCTCTGCTGCTGCCAATGCCAAGCTAATGCTTTATACCTGTCACTCCTTTTGGAGACTGACCTTTGGCTAATGGAAACCACCTGCCCTGGAGATTGCTGAGAGGTTATCAGCTACCCGTTTACTTCTTGGAGTTAAGAATAGACTTCTGCCAGCCAAAGAAAATGGGGAGGAGCAATGAAGTCAGAGGAATCTGCAAAGGAGCCCTTAATGGACTAATGTGACTGGAGCACATTGGGAGGATGTTTACTCTGGGATATGGGCCTGGATGATGCAGGTGATGAACATTTTTCAATGACACAGGAAGCCATTTAGTGCTATTTTTAGGCTCCAGGGATTTTATTTATTATTTATTTTTTAAAGTCTTTATTGTTGAGATGAATACAGATGTCCCTCTTTTTCCCCCCATTGTCCCCCTCCACCCGTCCCCGCTCTGCCCCAGGCATTTGCCACCCTATTGTTTGGGTCCATAGGTAATGCATATATGCATATAAGTTCTTTGTTTAATCTCTTCCCACCCCCGCAACCTCCTTCCCTCTGAGAATCGTCAGTCTGTTCCATTTCCTTGCCTCTGATTCTATTTTATTCACCAGTTTATAATGTTCATTAGATTTCTTATTCATTTATTTTGATTTTTGGATTCAATTGTTGATAGTTATGCATGTGTTGCCATTTTGTTGTTCATATTTTTGATATTTTTCTTTTTCTTCCTCTTACTCTTCTTAAAGAATACTCTTCAACATTTCATATAATACTGGCTTGCTGGTGATGAACTCCTTTAGCTTTTTCTTGTCTGTGAAGCTCTTTTTTATTTTATTTATTGTCTAAAGTTTTACATATGTCTCCTTTTTCCC
>NW_005354673.1:1828649-1829348 GCF_000412655.1 Myotis brandtii
TTTGTCTCTGGATCTATTTTTGTTCATCAGTTTATGTTGATCATTATATCCCACATATGAGTGAGATCATTGATATTTATCTTTCTCTGACTGGTTTATTTCGCTTAGCATAATGCTCTCCAGTTCCATCCAGGCTATTGCAAATGGTAAAACTTCCTTCTTTTTTATAGTAGCCTAGTATGCCATTGTGTAGATATACCACAGTTTTCTAATCCACTCATCTGCTGATGAGCACTTAGGCTGTTTCCAAATCTTAACTATTGTAAATTATGCTGCTATGAACATAAGGGTGCATATATCCTTTCTAATTGGTGTTTCTGGTTTCTTGGGATATATTCCTAGAAGTGAGATTACTGGGTCAAATGGGAGTTCCATTTTTAACTTTTTGAGGAAACTCCATACTGTTCTCCACAGTGGCCATACCAGTCTGCATTCCCACCAGCAATGCATGAGGGTTCCTTTTTCTCCACATCTTCACCAGCACTTACCATTTGTTGATGATAGCCATTCTGACAGGTGTGAATAGTACCTCATTGTTGTTTTGATTTGCATCTCTCAGATGATTAGTGACTTTGAACATGTTTTCATATGTCTCTCAGCCTCCTGTATGTCCTCTTTTGAAAAGTGTCTATTTAGGTCCTTTGCCCATTTTTTTTTATTGGATTGTTTATCTTCCTTTTGTTAAGTTGTATGAGTTCC
>NW_005354673.1:1829419-1841511 GCF_000412655.1 Myotis brandtii
TGTTGATGGTTTCTTTTGCTGTGCAGAAGCTTTTTATTTTGATGTAGTCCTATTTGTTTATTTTCTCCTTAGTCTCCATTGCCCTAGGAGCTGTGTCGGTAAAGATATTGCTACAACGAATGTCTGCTGTTTTGCTGTCTATGGAGTCTTGTAGAATTTTTATGGATTCCCATCTTACATTTAAGTCCTTTAGCCATTTTGAGTTTGTTTTTGTGTATGATGTAAATTAGTGATCTAATTTCATTTTTTTTGCATGCATCTGACCAAATTTCCCAGCACCATTTATTGAAGAGACTGTCTTGACTCCATTGTGTGCTCTTGCTCCTTTGTCAAATATTAGTTGAGCATAATGGCTTGGGTCAACTTCTGGGTTCTCTGTTCTGTTACATTGGTCTATATGTCTGTTCTTATGCCAGTACCAGGCAGTTTTGAGAACTTTGGCTTGGTAATATAGTTTGATATCTGGTATTGTGATTCCTCCAACTTTGTTCTTCTTTCTCAGAATTGCTATGGTTATTCGTTTTTTTTTTTAAATTCCAGATGAGTTTTTGGAGAGTTTGTTCTAGATCTTTGAAAGATGCCATTGGTATTTTAATGGGGATTGCATTAAATCTGTAGATTGCTTTGGGTAGTATGGACATTTTAATGATGTTGATTCTACCAATCCATGAACATGGTATGTTCTTCCATTTGCTTATATCTTTCTCATCTTCCTCTATCTCTTTTTTCAATGTCCTGTAGTTTTACAAGTATAGGTCTTTTACTGCTTTAGTTATGTTTATTCCTAGGTATCTTAATTTTTTTGGTGCAATGGTAAATGGGATTATTTTTTTAGGTTCACTTTCTGTGAGTTCATTATTAGTGTATAAAAAGGCCATAGATTTCTGGGTGTTAATTTTGTATCCTGCTACATTGCCAAATTCATTTATTAGGTATAGTAGTTTTTGTCTGTGAAGCTCTTTATCTGACCTTCAATTTTAAATGATAGCATTGTTGGATAGAGTAATCTTGGTTGTAGGCCCTTGCTATTCATCACTTTGAATATTTCTTGCCATTTCCTTCTGGCC
The DNA here is from genome assembly GCF_000412655.1 of Myotis brandtii. Classification (NCBI taxonomy): domain Eukaryota; kingdom Metazoa; phylum Chordata; class Mammalia; order Chiroptera; family Vespertilionidae; genus Myotis; species Myotis brandtii. The sequence continues at coordinate 1,830,487 of NW_005354673.1, forward strand.
TGCATAGTTTCTGTTGAGAAATCAGCTGAAAGTCATATGGGCATTACCTTGTAAGTAACTAACTTATTTTCTCTTGCTGCTTTTAAGATTATCTCGTTGTCTTTAGCCCTTGGCATTTTAATTATTATGTGTCTTAATTAGTGTGATCCTCTTTGGGTTCATCTTGTTTAGGGCTCTCTGTGTTTCCTAGATTTGTAAGTCTATGTCTTTCACCATGTAGGGAAAGTTTTATGTCATTATTTCTTCAAATAGGTTTTCAATATCTCTCTATCTTCTTTTGGAACCCCCTTAATGTGAATGTTGGTACTCTTGAAGTTGTCCCAGAGGCTTCTTACACTATCTTCATATTTTTTTTATTCTTTTTTCTTTTAGCTCTTGTGGTTGGGTGTTTTTTGCTTCCTCGTATTTCAAATGGTTGATTTAATTCTCAGAATCCTCTACTCTACTGTTGAATCCCTGTATATTATTCTTTATCTTAGTGTATGCTTAATTTCTGACTGGTCCTTTTCCACTTTTTTGGAGGTTTCTAGAAGAATCTTGAGTAACCTTATAACTGTGGTTTTGAACTTTATATTTAGCAGTTTTCTTTCTTCCATTTCTTTAATTTGTGATGTGTTTCTTTGTCTCCACATTTTGGCTGCTTCCCTGTGTTTGTTTCTATGTATTGGGTAGAGCTGCTATGTATCCTTGAGTTGGTAGAATGGCCTTGTGTAGTAGGTGTTCTATAGGGCCCAGTGGCTCAGTCAAGATGCACCTCTTTGGGCTTTGAGCATAGTCTTGTTGTAGTTGAAATTTGACCACTGTTGGTGTCACTGAGAGGAATTGACCTCTAGGCCAATTGGCTGTGAGGACCGACTGTGACTACAGTGGGAGAGCTGCTGCACAGGAGACACCCCTATGGAGCAGGACTTGCTTCAGTGGGGCTTTGCTGCTCACTGAGTCTGCCCCTTGAATGTGTTGCTTATGATGTGTAGAGTTTTAATCTGGTATGGTCTGACACTGACCACTGGGTACACTGGCTCTTGGGTCTCCAGGGAGGTGCAAAGTCAGCCACTGCCTGGGGCCACCCAGCAGGAGCTACAGAGAGATCTTTAGATTCCTCCTCTAATATTGGTTATTAGTATTGTTTTATTATTAGTAGTAATAGCAGCTGTATATTTTTAGATGAGAAATGATTGGAAACTAAATTAAAGAAGTAGCAGTGGGGAAGGAGAGGAGGAAGAATTTTGCATGATATTTAGTTTTTAAGTCTTGGTAACAGTTTGATTTAAAAGGGGGTGAGAAAACACTTTGGGTACCTGGATAGAGGAGTGATGGTGCCAATTCCTGAGGTGGGACTACAGGAGGAGATGCTGATTTTAATGGAGAAAGTAGGAGTTCAGTTTGTATACAATGAGTTTGAGATAATTTTGCTAAATCTCTGGGGAGATTCCTACATGTAGTAGGAAAGGTTATATGGTCTGACATTGGGTAGACAGAGACAGATTGAGCCTTGAGATAAATATCTGATAGTCAAGAGTATATTAATAGCTATAACATCTTTTGAGTGTCCCACATTTTAAAAATTAATAATTGAAAAAATAATTGAGAAAATTAGAGCCAAGAAATAGCTAAAAGTATTTGAAGAAGAAGAAGAGGATAATGCAGGTCTCAGGAAGACCCAGAAAAAGCAATAGAAGATGCAGCCATATGAGGACATGATACACTAGAACTCTCAGGTCAAACCAATAATGTCCACTGTGTCTGTGAAACCACAAAAATAGATTTAAATTGTATAAAAAATGTCTGCATTTCCAAGACCACAGGAGAAATAGAAAGTACAAAAAGAGGAATTTTTACCTCTAACATCGCAGCTGACATTCCTGTACAAGGTGAGGGAAACATCTCACTTGGAACCCATGTTCCTTTGGTATATTTCTTCTGAGAGCTGGGGCTGAAGTAGTTCTACCGTGTGTAATGCTAGCTTTGTAAGAAGAGCTGACTTATTTTAGGTGTTTAAAACAAAAACAAAATCAAGGAGCATACAGTTATCATAGAAGCTACAGTGATCTAGAAATGAAATTGACAAATTAAAAAAAAATGAAAAAGGAAGGGGTAAGTATAATTGTTCTGGGATCAAGAGTTTCTGTTCTTGCCCAGCTGGAGTGGTTCAGTGGTTGAGTATCAATCTATGAACCATAAGGTCATGGTTTGAATCTAGGTCAGGGCACATGCCCAGGTTGCAGGCTCAATCCCCAGTGGGGGGCATGCAGGAGGCAGCCTATCAATGATTGGCTCTCATAATTGATGTTTCTATCTTTCTCTCCCTTTCACTTCCTCTCTGAAATAAAGAATATATTTTTTTTTAAAAAAGAGTTCCTGTTCTCCTGTAAGAATGAGGTAAAAATGAAAACTATACAGTAGTAGAGGCTTAAGTTTTATCTTACAAAGCTAAGTGTGTGAGGCATGCAATATTACTTTATTTATTTTAAATCAAATTAAATTTGACCTTAAGCTTCAATACCAGAGAGATAGCAATAATTTTACTCTGAGTTATTATTGGGACTCCTGCCCGATTTAAAGTGTCATGCAAAAAAATCTTTGGCTGCTCTAGCCTGGTGGCTCAGTTGGTTGGAGCATTGTCCAGGACACCAAAAGGTTGCTGGTTCAATTCCCAATCAGGGCACATACCTAGGTTGCCAGTTGAGACACGTAGAGGAGGCAACTGATTGATATTTCTCTCTCACATCAATGTTTCTCTCTAAAAATAAATAAATAAAACATATCCTTAGGTGAGGGTTTAAAAAAATCTTTGGGTAAGTATGTCTTTCAGGGCTTTGTTCTGGTGACCACTTAAAAGTCTATGATCCTTAAAAGCAGTGATTTTCAACTCTTTTCATTTCATGGCACCATAAATTAATTACTAAAATTTTGCGGCACACCAAAAATATATATTTTTTGCCTACCTGACAAAAAATAGATATAAATTTTATAATCCTCATCTGAGGATTTTTTAATTAATTTTTTTAGAGAGAGAAACATCTGTGTGAAAGTGAAACATCAATTGATTGCCTCCTGTATGGGCCCTGACTGGGAATCAAACCCTCAACATAGGTATATACCATGACTGGAAATCATACCCACATCCCTGTTGGTGTATATGATGACATTCCAATATACTGAATCACCTGGCCAGGGCAAAAATAGATATAATTTTGATTCATTCACATGGAACAGCTACTGTTGTGTTGGCTATTTTTAATTTTTTATTTTATTTTACAGTTTAAGGGAAAGAGTTCAGTGCCCATGACTAAATTGTCAGGTATTATGTGTTTTAAGAATTCTGTGGCACACCAGTTAAAAATCACTGCTTTAAAGTTATGGGTGCTCTTGCTCTTTCCTGGGCAACTTCAGGGCCTAGGAATCTGAATAGTCAACCACAAATTGCAGACCTGCAGAAAATATACTTCAAGATTTCTAAAAGAGGAAATCAAAAGATTTTTAAAATGGAAGAAAACTAAGAAAATTTTTTGCTAACAGATCCACTTTAAATGAATGACTAAAGGAAGTTTTTTAAACAGCAAATATTATATGGGTGAAACAAAATTATAACACCATCCCACATGGCTCTAAATATACTAGTATGTAGAGAAAATATTTATTATATTCATAAGTGGGGGATGTAAAAGGACATAAAAACAAGTAAGATTTCTATATGTCACTTAAACTGGTAGAACAACAATGCCAAGTAGACTGTGATAAGTTATGTATATACTGCCCTCACTTGCTGGCCTGGTCGCCCCTAACTGCCCTCTCCTCCAGGCTTGGTTCCCCCCAACTGCCCTCCCCTGCAGGCCTGATCCCCTCTAACTGGCCTCCTCTGCTGGCCCGGTCACCCCTAACTGCCCTCTCCTGCAGGCCTGGCTGCTCCTAACTGCCCTTCCCTGCAGGCTAGGTCACTCCTAACTGCCCTCCCTTGCAGTCTGGTCCCTCCCAACTGCCTTCCCTGCCAGCCTGGTCGCCCCCAACTGCCCTCCCCTGCTGGCCTGATCGCCCACAACTGCCCTCACCTGCCGGTCATCTTGCGGTGGCCATATTGTGCCCATGTGGGGTCGGCCATCTTGTGCGAGGGCATGACAGTCAATTTGCACATTACCTCTTTATTATATAGGATAATGTAATACCTAGAGCAACTACTGAAAAAGCTGAACAATGAGATAAATTTAAAAATGCTATAGATAGATTAAAAAGGAATTCTAAAAATGGTTACAAAAAATCAAAAGACAAGAAAAAGAAAACAAAAACAAAAAAATAGAATAAACAGAAAACAAAAAAGTGACAGATGTTTCATTTATCTATTTTGTTGTCATTGCTTATGTTATTAGTATAATAACTACTAGAGGCCCAGTGCATGAAAATTCATGCACTGGAGGGGGGTCCCTCAGCCCAGCCTGCCCCCTCTCACAGTCCGGGAGCCCTCAGGGGTGGGAGGCGACCCGGCGATCAAGAGAAGGTGAAGCCCCCATCACACCCCTTTGCTGCCACTGCTGGCAGCGCAATCCTTGGCTGGCCCTGGTTACCTGAGCCTCGGGTAGCCCTGGGCGGCTGGGCATCTGTCATCTGTGGCTTGCCTGTGCCTCGGGTTGGCCCTGGGTGGCTGGGGGGCTGAGGGTACTGGGGGACTCCAAGGGCAGGTGCTGTGTGCCTGCCACCCCGGGGGGCTGAGGGGACTGTGCACTGCCATCTTGTGGCTGTGAGCGCCGCCATCTTTGAGGGTGGGTCAGTCAATTAGCATACTCCCTCCTTATTGGCTGTGGGCACCACCATATTTGAGGGCAGGGCAGTCAATTAGCATATTCCCTCCTTATTGGCTATAGGTGTCACCATCTTTGCGATGGCGTGAGGGTCAATTGGCATATTCCCTCTTTATTGGATATCATGAAATTATTACCTAATCTAAATTTGTAAATATTTATTTTGTGTTTTCTTTTTTTTGTGTGTGTGATTTTGTTGTTGTTGTTGACAGTGTTACAGATATCCTCCATTTCCCCCTTTGCCTCTCTCCACCCAGTTACACTTATGTTTTCTTCTAAGAGTTTTCTAGTTTAGGCTTTTACATTTAGATCTTTGATCCATCTTGACTTAATTTTTGTGTTTGGTGTGAGGTAAGAGTCTAACCCTTGGCACTCTTATTGAAAATAAATTTACCATAAATGTGTTTATTTCAAAATTCACAATTTATTCCATTTATTTATATGTTTATGCTTATACTAATACCACACTGTCTTGATCACTGTAGCTTTGTAGTAGGTTTTGAGTTTGGGAAATGTGAGTTCTCCAAATTTGCTTTACTTTTTCAAGATTGTTTTGGCTACTCTGCATTTATTGCATTTCCATATGAATTTTGGGAGCAGCTTATTTATTTCTGCAAAGAAGTTTGTTGGTATACTTATAGTGTGGACAAAAAGGGGCCACATTCTAACAAGCACAGGGAAGGCCTACATGGCAGACCTTACAAGACAGGAGGAGAAATGGGTGGCTTGTTTTTAAATATGGCTTTTCAATTGAAATTGCTTTCTGAGAGTCTGTACAAAAACTTTTATTGCATAAATGAGAGCCTAAACTCATTAGGCTCTGACGATAAGGGGCACTTCCTTCCTCCAGCCTGAATCTTGGATTTGGTGAATAAGTTCTCGCCTTTTTAGCTCACAAGTTTGCATGGCACTAAAAAGTTTTATGTTAAATAAAAAGTTTTTATGTTAGTAAAAAGTTTAATTTCTTTTTAGTTGATAGCTGGATTAAATGAATATCTTTAGCTTGTTTAAACGACCATCACAGGTAGTAACAATAAAATTTAGCTAGATACACATCAATTGAGAAATTGGGTGTGTTTAGTAGACAGTGTGTACAGGTAGAAGAAAATGAGGAACAAGCTAAGTTAAAGAATGAGAAGGGAAGAGCCATTTGCAAGAATGGGAAAGAGGCCAAAGAAAATTTATGAAAATTTGTGCCTGAATCAAACAGGAAAAAATAATGGCTATTAACTGTGAATAGTATGAGCTTTCATGCTATTAAAATTTATTATAAATTACTGTTTGGGGATCACTGTGCTAAAGAACAAATGACATTTTGTTTAAAAAGGAAAGAACTAGTCCTCGTACTGGGCTCTGTTTTACTTCAAAGTCATTTTCCAAGGAATAATATAAGAGCCATTTTGAAATATGACATTTCAAGCCTGGGGTTTCATGTCTATATATAATTTATCTCCTACATTAAAAAGAAAAGATGTTTTCATGAAATTTTACTCACCTGTTAGCAAAGTGCATGCATTTTAAAGTTGAGAAATTCTGGAGTTTCTTATCAAAACATCTCCATCTGCATCCCCAGCTTCTTAGCAAGGAATTCAAACATGCACACAATGAGCTCATTTAACTAATATTTCTTGAGATTTGAAATGGCAATGCTGTGTGGACTTACGCAGCACAAGGTCCTGTGCCTGGAGAAGTTAGATTCCAGGTAGTGAGATAAAAATAAAATAACAGAAGCTCATAATGATGGAGTTTAAAAATCTATTGTGTGGGAAGAGATTAACCAAAAAAACTTATATGAATATATGAATAACCCATGAACACAGGCAATAGTGTGGTAAAGTCCTGGAGGATGGAGTACAGGGTGGAGGGGATCAATGGGGAAAAAAGAAGACCATCTGTAATATTTTCAACAATAAAGGTAAATTAAAAAACACACAATGTTAAACATATTAGATGTGAAAAATATGAAAGGTGTAAAAATAACAGTAAGTATAAAAGTGATAACTACAGTGGCAGTATTTATTTAAAAAATCTATTGTGCAGCTTCATACATCTGAACTGGACCAAACCAAAACATTGAGTACCTGTATAATAGGTGGAGATGTTTTAGAGGAGCTATGGGGGTAGTGGCTAAAAAGTCAGGTGAAATGAGAATGTATCATGTTGTACAAAGAACCAAATGTTCTTTATGAGATGGGGGTTTGAGAAAAAATCATGAAGTTCTCAGATAAGATGGCCAGTATCCCATCCTATCTAATAAAAGAGAAACATGGTAATTAGCCATACATCCGCTACCCTTCCCATTGGCTAATCAGGGTGATATGCAAATTAACTGCCAACCAAGATAGCGGCCGGTTGAGAAGTATTATCTCCCTTGTTTTCCATTTGAAAGAAGACAAAGAACTATAACTAATCAGTAAAGTCAATGACCCCAGTCAGGTCACTTCTGAAACAGAAAGGACCACCCAAGCTGATGCAGGTTCTCCTGCTCTTGTTATTACTGCTTCTGGGCATACACAGATGGTTCCATAATCTCTTCAAAGCCTACTGGGAAATTAAAAAGAATACTAAATCAATTTAGCGTTTTTAATAAAATAGTAATGTTTTTTAATGGAGTTCTTCATTGCTATGGGTGGCAGAAATGGACTAGAGACAGAAGAGATGATAATTAGGGAGCTATTTTAATTTTGGAAACTAGTCCCTGGTCCAAAGGACCACACATTCTTTGCCCTTGGATAATCTCCACTATTAATAAGAACAGGGATCTGAGGCATAAAAGAAAATAAAGCACCCTCCAGGTTGACATGTCATAATTGGAGGGCCCATCAAATATTCCAGGTTCCATTTTCCCTAGAGTGTTTGTACCAAACAACACAGTGGACCAGATAATATTTTGAAATTTTCTTTTCTATTCCTCCCTCTCATGCTGTCTTTAAAGAAAGAAGACACAGAAACCTTTGCTAAATTATATTACCTTCCTTGGAAATGATCTCTGATGAGTGCCATTCTGCGTTTGATCACTTCGCTATACTTTGCATCCTTGTGACATTTTATCTTATTCAACATGGCTTCTCAGTCAACAAGTATATGTGCTGTGTGGTAACTGCACATTGCCCATTACTGCCTGAGGTACTATAGGATTCTTAGAATTTCTTCCATTGTCAAAATATTTACTCTATGGTTAGAGAAGCAGAATGGAAATATGAGACCATAGGATTCAACAAAATGTTAAATGAGGTCATTTCTTTCTCAGCATCCTAGTTAACAGACTTAAACATTGGTAAAGAGAAAATATTTGTGAGCTGAAGTAAGTAGCCTAAGTTTTCAAGTTAAAAATAGGATTTAGATTGGGCTTTGAAGGATGAGTAGGATCTAAACAGAGGGAAGTTGGGCTGAGAAAACAGCTGAGCAAATGCACAGAAGCAAATATTAAAATTCTGAGCTATGTGAGGCAAGGGCTAAAGATTTGAGAAAACAATAGCATGAAATGAGGTTCCTAAGTGTTTATAAAAGTGCTTGAAAATGATTAGTAAAGCAGGAACTTCAAGTAGGCAGAATAAGATTGGCTAAAATTGGGGGGTTGAAAAGATTGATCATCAGAATAAAAAATGGTTTAGCAAAAGGAGGGAAGTTCTTGTAAGGGATGTCAAGCAGGGGTCTAGTGTAGTGGCCCAAGCATAGGTAGGTAATAATCCTACTAGAGTGGTAGCCATGAGGATAGAGAGGAAGGCTTTCAGAAACCAGAAATTGAGGTCAAAGTGGAAGATACCAGTAGTTGATTACTTTGATAGTGTCTTTCTCAGCACTCTGGATCCCCCAATCTTTAGCAGGTCCCTTCCCTGCCTGCTTCAGGATCCAAAGGTAGCACCATGCCCCCCAGTAATAATGAAATCTTTTGAGGGCCATGCCAATCATGCCAATCCACAGCTTTCAGTCCTTTTTTCATTGCGTTCCTCCCCGCAACCCTCAGCCCCCATATACAGTGTTTATACTGACCCATCATCTCTTAAAATCTTCCTTTCTTTCCCCTAACGAGTAGTCGGCAAACTGCGGCTCACAAGCCACATGCAGCTCTTTGGCCCCTTGAGTGTGGCTCTTCCACAAAATACAGACTGCTGCGCATGGGCCACGAAATTTCAATCGCACTGTACATGTGCGCCCGCATGTGGTATTTTGTGGAAGAGCCACACTCAAGGGGCCAAAGAGCTGCATGTGGCTTGTGAGCCGCAGTTTGCCGACTACTCGTTAGGGGAAAGAAAGGAAGATTTTAAGAGATGATGGGTCAGTATAAACACTGTATATGGGGGCTGAGGGTTGCGGGGAGGAACGCAATGAAAAAAGGACTGAAAGCTGTGGATTGGCATGATTGGCATGGCCCTCAAAAGATTTCATTATTACTGGGGGGCATGGTGCTACCTTTGGATCCTGAAGCAGGCAGGGAAGGGACCTGCTAAAGATTGGGGGATCCAGAGTGCTGAGAAAGACACTATCAAAGTAATCAACTACTGGTATCTTCCACTTTGACCTCAATTTCTGGTTTCTGAAAGCCTTCCTCTCTATCCTCATGGCTACCACTCTAGTAGGATTATTACCTACCTATGCTTGGGCCACTACACTAGACCCCTGCTTGACATCCCTTACAAGAACTTCCCTCCTTTTGCTAAACCATTTTTTATTCTGATGATCAATCTTTTCAACCCCCCAATTTTAGCCAATCTTATTCTGCCTACTTGAAGTTCCTGCTTTACTAATCATTTTCAAGCACTTTTATAAACACTTAGGAACCTCATTTCATGCTATTGTTTTCTCAAATCTTTAGCCCTTGCCTCACATAGCTCAGAATTTTAATATTTGCTTCTGTGCATTTGCTCAGCTGTTTTCTCAGCCCAACTTCCCTCTGTTTAGATCCTACTCATCCTTCAAAGCCCAATCTAAATCCTATTTTTAACTTGAAAACTTAGGCTACTTACTTCAGCTCACAAATATTTTCTCTTTACCAATGTTTAAGTCTGTTAACTAGGATGCTGAGAAAGAAATGACCTCATTTAACATTTTGTTGAATCCTATGGTCTCATATTTCCATTCTGCTTCTCTAACCATAGAGTAAATATTTTGACAATGGAAGAAATTCTAAGAATCCTATAGTACCTCAGGCAGTAATGGGCAATGTGCAGTTACCACACAGCACATATACTTGTTGACTGAGAAGCCATGTTGAATAAGATAAAATGTCACAAGGATGCAAAGTATAGCGAAGTGATCAAACGCAGAATGGCACTCATCAGAGATCATTTCCAAGGAAGGTAATATAATTTAGCAAAGGTTTCTGTGTCTTCTTTCTTTAAAGACAGCATGAGAGGGAGGAATAGAAAAGAAAATTTCAAAATATTATCTGGTCCACTGTGTTGTTTGGTACAAACACTCTAGGGAAAATGGAACCTGGAATATTTGATGGGCCCTCCAATTATGACATGTCAACCTGGAGGGTGCTTTATTTTCTTTTATGCCTCAGATCCCTGTTCTTATTAATAGTGGAGATTATCCAAGGGCAAAGAATGTGTGGTCCTTTGGACCAGGGACTAGTTTCCAAAATTAAAATAGCTCCCTAATTATCATCTCTTCTGTCTCTAGTCCATTTCTGCCACCCATAGCAATGAAGAACTCCATTAAAAAACATTACTATTTTATTAAAAACGCTAAATTGATTTAGTATTCTTTTTAATTTCCCAGTAGGCTTTGAAGAGATTATGGAACCATCTGTGTATGCCCAGAAGCAGTAATAACAAGAGCAGGAGAACCTGCATCAGCTTGGGTGGTCCTTTCTGTTTCAGAAGTGACCTGACTGGGGTCATTGACTTTACTGATTAGTTATAGTTCTTTGTCTTCTTTCAAATGGAAAACAAGGGAGATAATACTTCTCAATCGTCTTTTAGGAAGAAGTGAAAAAGGAACTTTTACTGAAGTAAAGAGCTTATGTAGATTACTTAATGGGCTTGTACTGTAGTCAGAGTTCATGAAAAAGCTGAGCAGGTTCATTCTTTACTTTAAAAAAAATTATTTATTACTTTTTAAATTAAAGTTTACTTTCAGTATTATTTTGTACTAGTGGCTTGGTACACAACTTCATGCACATTGAAAGGAAATTAATTAGAAGAAAGATTCATACAATAATTATGTTACCACAAAAAATTACATGTCAAAATAGTAAATATATAATATAATATTATAAAATTAA
>NW_005354673.1:1841774-1850785 GCF_000412655.1 Myotis brandtii
ATTAAACTTATTCTAATGTCCCCCTGTATACCACATTAAGAGTAAAAACACTTTCAGAGTGCTTGACTAATTTCCCTTGTGATGAAGTATTTACAACTTTAACTTTAACATTACATGCTCTTTGAACTTGAGAGAAAGCAACATATGACTGAACATGTCCAAAAACATGTTCAGGTAGGAATATTCCTACTCTGTCTAGAGTTTGTCCTTGTGATTATTACTAGTCAACGCAAATGCTGGCATCATGGGAAACTGTCTTTGAATTAATTAAAATGGGAGGCCAGTATCAGATGGGGACAAATCAATACTTGGAATGAGCTTCCGAGGTATGTTGGCCAATAGTTGGTCTTCAGACATATTCTGTCGATGATCTCACTTTCTTTCAGCTTTAGAGGTACATTGTTCCAATAGTTGGTCTTCAGATACATTCTGGCATCGTGTGTGATTGGCTCCAGCAAGAGCTTTATATGTATCGCGAATGTGCTTGTCAACATTTATTTTTAAACTAGAGGGCCAGTGTATGAAATTCATGCACCAGTGGGGTCCCTCTGCCTGGCCTGCAGGATTGGGCTGAAACTGTCTCTCTGACATCCCCTGAGGGGTCCCAGATTGTGAGAGGGTGCAGGCCAGGCCAAGGGATCCCACCGGTGCACGATCGGGGCCGGGGAGAGACATGAGAGGTTGGCCAGCCAGGGAGGGAATGCAGGAGGACTCCAGGGAGTGTCCGGCCCATCTTGCTCAGTCCTGATCAGCCAGACCCCAGCAGCAAGCTAACCTACTGGTCGGAGCATCTGCCCCCTGGTGGTCAGTGCACATCATAGCGAGAAGTTGAGTGGCCTTAGCATATCATTAGCATACTAGTATTTTGCTTTGATTGTTTGAATGGCCGACTGGATGACTGGACACTTAGCATATTAGGTTTTTATTATATAGGACTAGAGGCCTGGTGCACAGAGGGGGAGGTCCCTCAGCCTGGCCTGCACCCTCTCCAATCCGGGACCCCTCGGGGAATGTCCACAGGGATCAGGCCTAAACCGGCAGTCGGACATGACTCTAGCAATCCAGGACTGCTGGCTTCTAACCGCTCACCTGCCTGCTTGCCTGATTGCCCCTAACCCCTCTGTCTGCCTGCCTGATCACCCATAATCACCTCTGCCTCAGCCCTTCACCCAAGCCCCATGATTCCCTCCTCTGCTGGCTGCAGGTACCTAGGACCTGGGCTGCTTCGCCCGGGCAGGCCACAGCCACAGGGGACCATGGGCAGGTGGCTTTTCTCCATCTCCAGGGTTGCAGGCACTGGCTTCTGGGACCATGGGGCTGGAGGCTTTTCTCCATCTCCTGGGCCGCAGGAGCAGGTGCCCGGGATTGTGATGCTGGTGGCTTTTCTCCATTTCCCAGGCAGCAGGCTTTTCTCCATCTCCCAGGCCGTGGGTGCTGCCAGGACCACAGGGCTGGTATCTTTTCTCCATCTCCCAGACTGCAGGCACTGGTGCCTGGGACTGCGGGGAAGGCACCTTTTCTCTGTCTCCTGGGCTGCAGGCACTGGCACCCAGGACCGCGGGCAGGCAGGTTTGCCCGGCCCAGCTTTGTCAGGAAGGACATCTGGAAGGTCATCCAGAAGACATCCAGTCTAATTAGCATACCACCCTTTTATTAGTATAGATTGCCAGTGTGCATCATATGTACCAGCCGGCCGGTCAGTCAGATGGTCAGACAGATGTATGGTTGGTCACTTAGCCTTTTAAATGTATACTAGAGGCCCAGTTCATAAAATTTGTGCATAGGAGGGTGTCCCTAAACCTGGCCTGCACCCTCTCCAATCTGGGACATCCCTCTCACAATCCAGGACTGCTGGCTCCTAACTGCTCCCCTGCCAGCCTGATTGATGCCTAACTGCTCCCCTGCTGGCATGATCACCCCCAACTGCCCTCCGCTGCGGGCCTGATTGCCCACAACTGCCCTCCCCTGTTGGCCTGATCGCCCCCAACTGCCCTCCCCTGCTGTGACCTGCCTCTTCCACTGGGGCCCACCTCCTCCACACAAGGTGGTGGAGACACCAGGACCAGCCTCCTCCACGTTACACAGAGCTGCGGGACCCCCAGGCCTGCGTGGAGTGGCCACCAGGCCCTGCCTCCACTGTGCGTGCAGCCATCTTGTGGTGGCCATCTTGTGGTGGCCATCTTGTGATGATCATCTTGTGACGATGTCGCACAAGGGCATCGCGCGAGGGCATCATGTCACCTAGGCTTTTATTATATAGGATAGATTAGTTTCAGGTGTACAGCATAGTGATTAGGCAGTCATATAATTTACAATTATATTACAAAGTGATCTCCCTGATATTTCCAGTACCCACCTGGCCCCATACATAATTATCGCAATGTTATTGACCATATTTCCTATGCTGTATTTTATATCCCATGACTATTCTATAACTACCAATTTATATGCCTCAATCCCTTCACCTTTTGCACTCAGTCCCCCAATCTCTTTCCATCGGACAATCACCATTCTGGTCTCTGTGTCTATGAGTTTTTTTTCAATTTTGTTTGTTTATTTATTTTGTTCTTTAGATTCCACATATAAATGAAACCGTATGGTATTTGTCTTTCTCTGACCGACTTATTTCAGTTAACAGAACAACCTCTAGGTTCATCCATGCTGTCACAAATGGTAGATTTCTTTTTTTTTTTTATGCTGAATAACATTCCATTGTGTAAATGTATCACAACTTTTTTATCCATTCATCTACTGATGGACACTTGGGTTGCTTCCATAGCTTGGCTCTTATAAATAATGCTGCAGTGAACGTAGGGGTGCATATATTTTTTTAAATGAGTGCTTTGTGCTTCTTCAGATAAATCCCCAGAAGTAAAATCGCTGGTATGAAGGGTTCCTAAAAAATTAAAATAATGGTGTCAGTTCATTCTAAACTTGTTTTTATGTATAACATATCCTTTATGGTGAAACTAATGTACCAACTTCTAAGCCAGTTAGAAAGCTATTGTTTGTTAGCTCCAAGCCCACTCTTCTAAAATCCAATTTCTGATGCTGAGGCTAAGACTTTGCAAACCTCATTTCAGCATGGCCACCTGGCTCCCCACTGAGCTATGCCAATGGAGGACACTAGATGGAGATGATAAGGCTGAAGGAGGGAGAATGGATTCTCTCCTACCTGTTTGTTTCTTGCCTGTTTCTTCTGACTGTGCAATACCATTTCACCTTAGTATCAGCAGTATTTTCCTATAACAACAGCTGAATTTATTTTGCAGTTTTTCCAACCCTTGTGGAGTTGGGTTATGGCACTACTTCAGAGACACCAGCACCAGCTAGCACACACTTCTGAGAAGTTCGTGTTTCAGCTCCACTGGGTCTTTCCCCTAGACCTCTAAGTTCTAAACATATCACCCCCTTCCATTTATTCTTCCAGGCCAAGGAGTGTGGCTGCATTCTGCAATCAATACCTCCATAACACCTTCATGCAGTGGTAGGCAAATTCGCATCTCTATTGCCTATGGCCACTTTTATTCTATAAGAGAAGATTTGAGTACTGTGATGGAGACCATATGACTGCAAAGCTGAAAATATTTAGTATCTGGCCATTTGCATGTGTAGTTTACTGAACCCTGCCACAGTGTTCTGTTCTTGCCTTTTTAGTTAACAAGTTGGCATGAAATTAAAAAGTTTTATGTTAAATTCTCTGTGCAAATAATTGATATGGTTTCTGTCTCCTGCTTGAACACCGACTGATACAAAAATTGGTTCCACAAGTGATCCCAGGAAACAGATGCTCCCAATGTGAATCTGAGGACTGGTGTAGTCATGTTCTTTGCCTTGAACACATGCTGAAATTAGTTACTAGTAATCCATGGCATGCAGTAGCATCTCAAATAAATGTATGACTTCCAAGGTGGAAATCGTCTTTTATTCGTATCCAAAGATCTTGGCAGGTATTTTATATAAATGCTGCCATGTGTGGAGATAGAAGAGAGAATATGTATGCAAGTTTCATTACAAATCTGCTCACCACTGGAAAAGCAACTCAGCACAAGACCCTACTTGGGTGTCCATGGTTGGTTGCCTACTTAGCAAACATCCTTCCATTTTTTTTCCCTTGCAAGTAGAATTATGGTTTCTTCTACAGTATGACATGTACATCAGAGGAGACGTGGTCTCCCCTTAGCATGAGGGAGTGGGAAGTGAGTCTTGATTAAGTGAATCCAGCCTTAGTAATTCCCTTTGATAATGGTATCTGATGCAATTATGGGCAATGAAATGAGCTGGCAAGACTGCTGAGGTGTGTCTAGGACAGGATAAAAGGAGATGATGCATGGGAAGCAACAATCCTGTTTCTCTCTCTCTCTCTCTCTCTCTCTCTCTCTCTCTCTCTCTCTCTCTCTCATTGTGGTTAGACGGGGAGATGATGCCTAGAGCTCATGCAACCAAAATGTGATAACAAAGGGAGGAGCTGGCACACTGTGAGTGGCAGTATCGAAAAATGGAAAGAAAGTGGGTCTTTGCTGATGTCATAGAGATCTTGTATTAATCAACTAGTGTATTTTTTATACAACAGATGTCTGTATGAAGTCACGTTTACTAGTAATTGACTTTTTTTTTTTACTTGCATCTCAAAGTGTCATAACCATATCACTTTCTTCAGTAAAGGTCAGCTTTACCAATGCCCATGTACAGATGTGATAGGCATTTCATTCTGTCTAAGATCTTGTTGCCTGAGGCCACAGAAGTCTGCCATCATATGCAGGAATGCTTTTAGAGCTCCAAAGTTCTAGCAGACTAATTTAGAGAGGAGGTAGGATGCTAGCCATTTCTGAAGCTCATCAAATAAGAACATTTAAAGTTGGGTGATAAGCATGTGTAGGGAAACTAACCCTAAACAGCCCTTTCAAACCCAGCTATGCTCTGGTGAGGCATTCCTGTGCAGTGTGTTATGTGTTACCATGTTATGAAACTAGCTTTGACATTTGGATGTCTACCATTTGGTGAGTGGTTAGTTATGAAATACTACTGGTTCAACAGATTATACTTTTGGAATAAAGCCTGGACTTCTGGGATCTTTTTAGTGGCTGGTTTATTTGTATTTCCAAGGCCATTTTTCCAATAAGCCAACACAATCAAATTACATGCAGCTTTGAAGACATTCTACCTTACAGTTTGACATTTTAATTAGGACTTTAAAGAGATAATAATCACTGCCCACAACTTCCCCAATGTTACCCTGAAATGGGTCAGTTAATTAGGGTCCCAGAAAAAAAACACACACACTGCATACATTTCTTTTAAATTGTTTTTCCAAACTTCCCTCACCACATCTCTTGGCTTCAACTCAGACCAAATCAAACAAACATCAGGGAAGGGTTCAATCTATCTGGCCTTCTAAAAAATCTAAGGGTGCAAATAAGGAAGTCAGTCTGTGTCTATCATCTAAAAGATGTATGTTTTATCCTGCATAAGATATTTTTCTTTCATTTCAAGATTGCTTTTGAAAGAAACACCATGCCAGTTCATTTCATTACATCACTCTCTATGGAAACCTTTAGGATCCTGTTCACCTGATCCCTATGATTCTTTATCTACACTTTATTTTTCTTTATCTCTTTTAAGGTAACATTATTAATCGGTGGTCCCACTAAGGAATTTTTTAATGTTCGCTCTATTAAATTCCTTCTAAGTGGATTTTACAAGGTAGAAGGGAAGAGGAATCTATCTATTATTGAGCAACAAAGGGGCCCAGGGTGTGATAGCAATTTAAGAAATGAATTCTGTACTGTTGGGCGGATTATGTGTAACAGGATGATCACTGCCTCCCAAGCCTTGCCCCTCCCAATCCCTTGGGTCAATAGACAAGAATGGAAATGTGGTGAATGTCTGAGTTGTTTGGCTAATGCTCTGATGTGTTTTGACACATTCAGGAGGGAGAGGTGGCTGCTGCTTCCCAGAAGGGGCTTAAGGAGTGTTACAATATGCCAGGCAAGTACCTTCAGATTCACTTCTGAACCTGACGACATGAATCTCAGTCTCCAGTTGGACAATCAGTTGGAAGATCTAGCTCAATTCATGAGATCTAGCAGTTATACAGTTTCTTTTTAAAAAATTAAATTTATTTGGGTGTTATCCTATACAAATAAGACAAACATGCAAATTGACCATACTTTTGCTATGCCTTAAGCCATGCCCACCAGCCAATCAGAGCGACTATATGCAAATTAACCCAACCAAGATGGTGGCCGGCAGCCACGGAGCTGGAGCGAGCAGGAGGCTTGCTTGCTCCGGTGATGGAGGAAGCCCAGCTTCCCCGCCTGCCTCGGCTGGGCTCTGAGCTCCACTGAAAGCAACAAAGTTTCAATTATAGAAGGTAAATAAATCCCAGAATAAAAAAAAAAAGAAAAAAAGGAGAGGCTGGAAGCTTACATCACCAGGGTGCTTGGCCAGCCTGAAAAGGGCCCTCAGCCCCTCACCCAGGCTGGCCAAACCTCCATGGGGTGAGGGTCCCGACTGGGGTGGACATCCTCCAAGGGGTTCCACACTGCAAGAGGGCATAGGCCGGGCTGAGGAACCCCCCAAGTGCACAAATTTTTGTGCACTGGGCCTCTAGTTGGTTTATAAAGTTATATAGGTTTCAAGTACACATCTATAATACATCATCTGTATATTGTATTGTGTGCTCACCACCCCAAGTCAAATCTCCTTCCATCACCATATTATTTGACCATCTTTATCCTTTACCACCACCCCTTGTACCCCCATTTCCCTCTGGTAACTACCAAGCTACTGATGTGTATATGAATTTTTGTTTGTGTTTTTTTGTTCACTTGTTGCTTTTATGTTCCACATGTGAATGAAATCATATGGCTCTTGACTTTTTCTGTCTGATTTATTTTGCTGCATTTCATCTTTTCTTATGGCTGACTAGTATTCCATTCTGTATATGTACCACACCTTCTTTAGCTGCTCATCTATCCAGGGACACTTTGGTTGTTTCCATGTAATAACGTTTCTTAGTTTAATAGTTGGGCTGTTGGTGGTTAATTTGAAAGATATTCTCAATTTGTGACTTCATTGAAGATGTCTTTTTTAACATCCTGGTAAATGTATCCACTTCACTCTTGTTCATTGTCAGAGGCAGGTGTAGTGTGAGTCAAATGAAATTCAAGCTCTCAGACTCCTTGCTTGCACAGGCATCTTCCAAGTTGCTAGCAAGAACTCTTGCAATGTGTTCACACAATCATATGTTGGTTTTTGGGTTTTTTGTTGTTGCAATATTTGAAAATATAGAGCAGGGGTCCTCAAACTACGGCCCACGGGCCACATGCAAATACAAATATTGTATTTGTTCCCGTTTTGTTTTTTTACTTCAAAATAAGATATGTGCAGTGTGCATAGGAATTTGTTCATAGTTTTTTTTTAAACTATAGTCCGGCCCTCCAACGGTCTGAGGGACAGTGAACTGGCCCCCTGTTTAAAAAGTTTGAGGACCCCTGATATAGAATAATCTAACAACAATTAGGTATAATCACTGTGTACTTTTACAATCAATTTTATCATCTTTTTCTTAAAGAAGGACCTCCAAATTGCTTAGTCTTTAGGTCAAACAAACCTGGATCTGACCCCGTTAAACAAATAAGTACTTTTTTAAGGTTGTAGGTCCTAGATTAAAAGAGTGTGCTGTGTCCAGATCTTCACTAGGTAGCTTTTCAAGATAGCCATTTATGCAAAGAAATATCCTTGCGGCAAAGTTTTTTTGTCTTGTTCCTGTCACCATGTTTCCCTGTGATTTCACCAAATCTGAGATGTTGCTCAGATCTTGGGGGTTTAAATCAATTAAGGTAAAGCACTCAAGATAGTGCATATGCATTGCTAAGTCCTCAGTGGATGCTATCCATAATTATTATTGTTATATTATTTTCCTCCAAATCTTGCAGCCTTGTGTATTATTATTACCACCCTGAGAAATGCACCATTCCTCAGTTGTGTCATTTTAATTTTTTCTGCTATTACAAATATTTGTTTCACAATTTTCAGCCATCTGGGAGAGTAATATAATAAATTTTTTATGAAGGACCACCAAAAGTGATGATGGCTTAGTACAATGCCCCAAAGAGACATAGTGGAGGAGCAGAGGGAGCTGCTCCATTACTTACCAGCTGTGTGACCACCTTAGCTTCACTTTCTTCATCTGGGGGGAAAAAGAGATAATTCCTATTTTATAGGAATATTTGGGGAATAAGTATGTGAAGCACTTACTACATTGTCTAGAATAGACTAGGGACTCAATGAATGGGCATCATTGTTGTAATCAGCCAATCTCAATGATGCAGTGTCTGAACCCCCCAAAAAGCATCTTTAGTGGAGAAATTCAGATGATTTTATGTCAGTTGAGGAGATATTCCAAGGCATGGTGCTTAGTGTTTCCGAAATCTGCTGCAGTTAAAATTTCTATACCTATGAACAACTTCATGTTTCCTAAGGTATAGGATAGAGAACAATGAAAAAAAAAATTCTGGCATTATTAGGAATGCTGACAAGTTAACTCATAGGCTCACTTTATAGGGTTTTATAGCACTCAGAATTCTAAATCTAAGTAATGCACTTTGAGGACTACTAGAATTTAATTAAAATGTTATCCAAATGAAGTCTAAATTTATTTGCTTAATCAACCTAACCTTGTACTAGATTTCCATACAGATTTATGTAATAACTAGAGGCCTAGTGCATGAATTCGTGCACTGGTAGGGTCCGGCCCACCTAGCCTCAATTGGGGTGGATTGGGGCCAAGCCTGTCAGGAGGAGGAGATGGCAGGAGGTTGGCCAGGCGGCCCACCCCAATCAGGGCCCAATCAGGGCTGGGCCAGCTGAGGGGAGGGGCCACAAGCAATTGGCCAGTGGCCCCGTCCCTGATTGGGGTGGGGGGGCCAATTGGAGGTGGGGATAGCCATGGGGAGGGGCTGTGGGGGCCAATTGGGGTGGGGCTGGCTGGGGGGAAGGGCCATAGA
>NW_005354673.1:1851542-1851940 GCF_000412655.1 Myotis brandtii
GCCATAGGGGGCCCTTCGATAAGGGTGGGAGAGACCAACCAGGGGCAGGGCCAGCTGGCAGGAAGGGTCCCAGGAGGTTGGCCAGCCAGCCCCACCCCTGATCAGGCCAGTTTGCTGGCTGCAGTGGGCATCATAGCGACCAGTCGTTAAGGTCCTTATAATTGTTACAGTGTTCCAGTCGCTGGCTTTATATATATGTACTAGAGGCCCAGTGCACAAAAATTTGTGCACTCGGGGGGGTAAGGGGGGTCCCTCAGCCGGGCCTGTGCCCTCTCGCAGTCTGGGACCCCTCGGGAGATAACGACCTGCTGGCTTAGGCCCGCTCCTGGGTGGCAGAGGGCAGGCCCAATCTCTAGGTGCAGCCCCTGGTCGGGCTCAGAGCAGGGCCGATTGGGGAG
>NW_005354673.1:1852452-1855136 GCF_000412655.1 Myotis brandtii
TTTTTTTTTATTCTGGGCCAGCTTTAGCTCTGAGGCTTGGCTCCAGCTCTTAGGCCTTGGCTGCTGAAAGCAGGTATCTGGTTTGTTTGGGTTCTATAATCGAAACACTGTTTCAACTCCAGCTCTGAGATCCCGGCTGGCTGAAAGCAGGTTTCTGGGGTTTTGTTTAGCTTCTATATTTGTAACAATGTTTCAAACTGCAAGCTCAGAGGCCGGCAGCCGCAGGCGGGAATGTTAGCTTCCTCCGTCAGTGAAGCAAGCAAGCCTCCTGTTAGCTTCAAGCTGCCTGGCTGCTGGCGGCCATCTTGGTTGGCAGTTAATTTGCAAATCGCCCTGATTAGCCAATGGGAAGGGTAGCGGAGGTACGGCTAATTACCATGTTTCTCTATTATTAGATAGGATATAGATATAGATTAGTAATGGTTAAGGATTAGTGAGAAATAGCTTGCTGGTAAAAATATTCCTCAAATCTCCTTTGAAACTCCTTCCACTTACTTTCACAATCAGAGATTTGAATTATTGATTTCTTAGATTAGTAATGGTTAAGGATTAGTGAGAAATAGCTTGCTGGTAAAAATATTCCTCAAATCTCCTTTGAAACTCCTTCCACTTGCTTTCACAATCAGAGATTTGAATTATTGATTTCTACATTATCTGGAAATTTTAAGAAAAAATATCTATAGTATTCCCTTAATTAACTTGAATAAACTGTTTGTAATTGCTTTGTTTCTACACTAATTATATAGATTGTCTCTTAACCACTTTGTTTGAAGGGGTCAAAATTGATAAGATCCTCTCCTAAACTTGAAGATGACTATAGTTTCAAGGCTGCTAGACCAAGCCAGGCATATCTACACAGACTCACATGAAACAAATGGATTATGTGCTACATAAAGGTATATATTTCCCTTGAAAAAATAAATATGTACCAAATATGAAATATATAAAATTCTAGACTATGAGCTTCTTAAGGACAGTGTCTAGCAGACTGCCTGGAATATAGTAGATGCTCAGTATACATTTTTAAAATGAGTAAATGAATGAACTGACTTAAACCAAATTAAGCAGAATAATTTGGACTTGGTAGGGAAATATCCTGAAGAATCTGAATCTTTGAGCTTCTTAAAGGATAAGCAAAGACTTTTAAGGCTTAGAATGGAATTTAGTCCTTTAGAAAGGACTACATAGGCCAAACCACTTCATTTATACCAGCAGACTAATTAACTTATATAAACTAGTGATGGAACCAGGAGATTGAATGGAGGGCAAAATGAAGTGTACATAAATATATTATATTTCCAAGTAATTGTATAAATAATAATGATAATTTATAGAATGATATTAAGAAAATGAGTGCAACGACAAGACTTGATATCTTCTGAAATTATTTGTGCTTTATTTATAGTTATCAATTTTATTCAGACTAACTCGCAAGGACTGTCCAGATAATTTTGTTATAAGAAAAACCAATTGCATTGTGTACTATGTGAGAAAAAAATATGTTAATCATGGTTAAGAGGTTTGGAAATGTCTGTCTTTCAAAGGTTTCTATTATTATGAGTTTTTAAATATGTTTTTATTGATTTTACAGAGAGAGGAAGGGGGAGGAAGAGAGAGAGAAAAATATCTATGTGAGAGAGAAACACTGATCATTGCCTCCTGTCCGTCCCCTATTGGGGATCAAGCCTACATCCCGGGCATGTGCCCTTACTGATAATCAACTGGTGACCTTTTGGTGCATGGAATGATGCTCAACCAACTAAGCCACACAGGCCAGGGCTATGATAAGACTTGGCATCTATCTTGTACATGGTATAAGTGAAAAATTAGATGGAGGTGAAGAAAGTAAAGTAGGTTTTATACAGTTGACAAAACCTGAAGCACAAAAATCCATATGACTCCAATTACTGTCAAACCCCATTTAGTTGATCATGGAAAGAAGGGGATACAAAACAGAGGGCACTATGCCTTTGCATTTGTGAAACACCCTTCCGTAGGAATCTGGGTTCCTAGACTGTGAGTGTGGCCTTGATTCATTGGATACCTGAGTTCTTCTTTGCTTGAGATGTTTAGCTTCCTTAACCTCATGCAAAGCTACTTGCCTAGCGAGTCTTAGAAACCGGTTGCAGTAAACCTGGCTGTATCAGCTCAAGTAACTGATCAGATTTTCAGGTCCCAAGGAAATTTAGACTCAGCCAAACTTTTTAATTCTTTGGAAGACGCTCTGGGTTGGTGCTTCTTAGAGATGTTCTGCCCATCGGTAGCAGTCATGAGGTCTGGAGTATGCAGACTAGTTCCCTTTACATCTTAGTTTTGAAAAAACACTGATGGGTGAGCTTGACTAGACCTTAAGTGGATGATCCATAGAATTGACATGGGATCCCAGACTAAAGTTGCATTGTCTTAAAACAAGAGATACACAATTCAGTCTATTCTTGGTGGTGAGTAAAAGAAGACTGGGAAAGTTCCAAAATTCAGGCACAGCAAAGCACTGAGTCTTGCCAGCATGAGACCAATGAGTACTAAAAGGAAGTTATAGCTGCAGGTGGAAAAATTACTATTTTTGTATTTTTCTTCCCAATGCCTTCAAAAGTTTTGGCAGAGATATGAATAGAAGCTGCTGCCCTTGCTGTACAAAAGAGGGGAGAGAGAGAGAGAGAGAGAGAGAGAGAGAGAGAGAGAGA
>NW_005354673.1:1855414-1860729 GCF_000412655.1 Myotis brandtii
GAGAGAGAGAAATGAGAATTTAAAGGAGAAAATTGAATTCAATATCTGGACTTATCAAGTCAGGCCTGGCAGAGCAAATGTTAGGTTTTCAGTGAAATAATTTCTATAAGTTGGAATTAAATTGATTTGATGGCTCTGAGGCTAATACCTTTGGGTATCCTTTTGAAAGGATCTTTTGAAATGTCTGTTTGTAGAAGAGATATGAGGTTCAAAATAATATTTGAAAAATGTTAGGCATATCAAAAGAGAAATTTTATTAGAATATTCCTAATCTTTTTTAAATTAATCTTGCAACAGTTTTCATTAGGGGAACACTGAATAAACAACAAGTTCCTTAGCCATGGCTGGTATACTCAACTTGCGTGCTAGTTTGGACTTTTTGCCAAAACATCAATTTACTTTCTTAGCCTGGGGGAACTGAAGTAGCAAATGGATGTCACTTTAAAAAATAAGCACACAATTGTCTTTTTGGTGTATGCTACATGAAAGGGTTTAAAAGAAAAAAACACTTCCTTTCACATAAAACTCCTTTTTGTTAGTATCCCAGAGCTAAGTGCTGGGGAGGTAAGGAGGGTGGAGAAATATCTCTGGCATTTAGCTTTAGGTTGCACAAACCACACTAAATGCTCTATGCTTTTATGATAGCACAATTTTCCTTTCCTGGATTTTCAAGTCTTTCAACATTTCCTTTGACCAGTGACCTTGTAGGAATTTTCCTACATATATATAGCAATTAGGAAGACAACACAATGTAGAAGTATTCCGTATTTCTTTTCTGTGTGTCATTTGCTTGTTCTATGGTCATGGGAGATTATAATTTTCCAACCTCAAAGAATGTGTTTTGTTAATTCCTTTTCAAATGCTCCTTACTCAGTGAATGATTCAGAAGGGAAATGCTCAGATTCAGGTGAAGGGAGTCATAGCAAATACTTGCCAGACCACAAAATCTTCAGCTGCTTGGGCTTTTAAGGGTGATTTCACTTGCTTAAGAATTTGGGGGTGAAAACACTGTTTGTAGCTAATTTGTGGAAATTCTGCAACCATCACAAGGCCAGGGATCATTGTCATTTATTCAGTTGAAGAGCCTTTTAACAATCAGTCTACTTTAATTAATTTTTTATCTCTTTATCATCATTGGGTACATTGTTAGATCTTCTAATAATTTACAGATTCAGGGGTAGAATTAGGGAAAGCAAGATTATCCTGCCTGTGCTTTGGTCTCAATGCCCTGACTCAGTCATTCTCAAATGTGAGCATGGCTCAGAGTCACTGAAAGGTGTGTTAAACTATGGATTGCTGAGTTCCTCACCCCTCCAACAGACTTTCTGATTCAGTAGATCAGGGGTAGGGCCTGAGATTTATGTTTCTAAATAGTTCCCAGGTGTGACTGATATGGCAGGTTTCAGGACCAAACTTTGAGAACCATTGCTCTAACCATCCACCAGCTCCCACCCATTCCAGCACATTCCACTTTTCTTTTGTGTGCAGATAACTTTTTCTAGTCTCTTCTTCTTTCCTCACTCATTTTTCAATATGACGCTAAATATGCCAAATGTGCGTAAGCCAGCCATGTAACTTAATAACTTTCAAAATCGACAGTGTTCCTCTCATTTATTCACCTGGGCATTGTAGTAATGCAACTAGTTAGCTCAGGATGGATTGACATTTCCAAAGAGCACAGCCATTCTTGTGAGTTACATAAGCTCAAACAGGGTCGTAGTAGAATTCTGTGCTGGAATGCAAGCTTATTTCTGTTCCACTATGGAGTGCTTGGCCCCAGTGGTGTCATTTGCTCATCAACCTGGCCTCTGGCTATCAGTAGAGGTGTTCCCTGAATGTTTGTTTTGGGAAAACAGTAGAGTTCATATTTTCATACAGTGAGACACGTATTGTCTCCAACGTATTTTCAAATCAGTTATGCCTCGGTTGTTGGGGAGATCTTAAAGTAGATCATCAAGTTGGTCATCACTGACACGCAGGAGGTGTAAATATAACCCATGTTAAGTGTGGTATAAATGCCAAGGAAGCAGTTTATCTTGTTAAATTCCATCGAGGGCAAGTGACACAGCAGCTGCAGATCTGTCCATAGTGGCCTGGGGGATACATGCCAGCACTTTGACGATCTTATCTGTATTCCCACAGGTGGGAAGTCCTTGGATGTGATCAGAGCTACAATTATAATGGACTTGAGAAAGTCATTGAGAGAGGCAGCCACGTTTGCAATGCTTAGGACTAATTCAATGGATTTTCTTCCCATCTTCTGCAGCATTCGACAGCTTCTTTGGTGACCAGTTGCATTGCCTGGCAGTGGGCTCAAGTGCTCACAACTGCACACAGCAAGGAGCATTCTGAACAGTGATGTACCAGTTTTAAAGGACAGAGCTGCAAACAAAGGTAGGCCTTTATTTTGGGTGAGATCCTTTCAACTGCACAAAATCTCATGCCTGACCATGTGCCATTCACCACTGCCACACTCATGGCACTAGGCCTGTCTTCACTCTCTTCTTTTTGAATCCTGAAAGGGGCTCGGGATACTTGATGTCAGCAGCATGTCCTGAGTTTCCTGTTTCTTAACTCTCTCCATGTCCCATTTGCCTCTTTGCTTCTCTTCTTTATCACTTTCAGCTCTGATCCCCTCCTTTGATGAACACTATTGATCTGTTCTGACAGAAGAGTTCCTATGGTTTATTAAGATGATTATTTTTGACAGTGGTTTGCTTCCCTGAATGTAATGTTTTGTGTTTTCTTTTGATGGGAGAAAACACACAGTGTTGCAGCCTTTATATGAAATACACAGTAAGCCCAGCTCTGCCTGCCCATGGATCCACAATGAAAGTAGCTACCTACAAAGTATGGTGATACTTCTTCATTGCACTTGTCACGTTTAAGAGCTGTGTGCATTTGAGTAATTGGTCATTATCTATCTTCCTCACTGAACATAGGCTATTGTGAAGATAGTGGCTACTTGTTTTTCCCACTGTTGGGTCTCTAAATGCCTATCAGAGTGTCTGGTACCCAGCAGCTACACAATAATATTTGTTGTATGGAATGAAAGAATATGTGTACTAGTTGAGTGATGGAAAGTCCTTAGCTGGTTTTAACTACACATTAAAAATGGTACTCTGCTGTGGGAAGGACTTTGCCAAAAGACTTTTTATTAATGAGTTTGTGTGTGTGTGTGTGTGTGTGTGTGTGTTTTGTCTTAGTTTATTTTGAGACACTCAAGGGTTGGTATTTGTTAGGTGGAAATAGACAAAGTATCACCCAATAAGGAGAAATATTAACTATGATGAATTACACAAACCTTCTATTCTAGCATTTTATATTATGTTTTTCAAAACTTTGGAAACATGGCCTGTCCTAGTTTTGCTAGAGTTGCCATAACAAAGTACCATAAACTGGGTGACTTAAACAACAGCAATTTATTGCCTCTAAGTTCTGGAGCCTAGAAATAGAAGATCAAGGTGTCCACAGTGTTGGTTCCTGCATAGGACTGGCAGGGAGAAATCTCTTCCATGCCTCTCTCTGGTGGTTCCTCGCAATCTTTGGCATCACTTGGCTTGTAGAAACATTACCCTGCTCTCTGCCTTCATGTTCACATGGTGTCACCCTTATATCTGCATCCTCTTATAGGACATCAGTCACATTGGATGGGGGCCCACTCTACTTCAGTATGACCTCATCTGAGCTAAATACATCTACAGCAACCCTATTTCCAAATAAGGTCACTTTCTGAGGTGCTGGGGTTAGGACTTCAACATATTAGTTTTGAATGAACATAACTATTGAACAAAAGATGCATTGGCTCAACCAGGGTCTTTGTGTCCAGAAGCACTTCGGGTTCCTTGACAGCTCCTTTCAGTGGCAGGGTTTTGCTCTTTCTCTGATGTGGGGTTGGGATGATCTTGGCTTAGCAATTAATTTTGACTTAACTAGTTAAACCTGTTTCAGAGAGCCAGCCAACAAGCAGGTTGCCAGCTGGCACCCTTCTCTGTGCCATCTCTAGTGTCAGGGACATTGCATGAGACAGTATGAGAAGATTTCTGATGTCTGCAGAAGGTACAAGAATTCTCCTCACTGGCACGTGCAAAGCAGTCCTCTCTGCCCCCACAGTGTGTGATGGAGGCAAGAGAAGCTTTGAGGATAGTATCTGGAATTGGCTACTTAGAACCCTGACACCAGTTGATGAACAACATTGATCTGTTCTGACAGAAGAGTTTCTATGGGGAAAAAAACACACACATAACACAAAAACAGGGTGATGAAATACACTGGAACCATCCGACACAAATATTTTACTTCACCATAGTAAAGGAGGAAGGTAATGTTTGACTTCTGGCTGAATGTCCATGACAAAGACCAATGTTTAATCTCATCTCTGGCATGTTATCAATAGGACATGTTACATCACTCGTTTGAAGCTTCCAGGTGCTTAGGAAAGTAACTGGCTGAGATATGCAGACTTCCCAAAGAGTGAGTCAGTTGTCCATGCTGATGTAGCCTGTGCGCTATGGTACATCCACCAGGGGTGCAGTCATTTCTGTTGTTCTGGTTTCAATGGGAGAGACAGAGAAGCAGGTGAGTGAAGTTACAATAGGGGGCCCACACCAGGGCAGATGGTTTGTCCCAAGGTGAGTTAGCAGAAGGGGTGGACCTTGAATGTGGATCTCTTGCCAAATGATCCAGAGTGCACATGAATAAAAAATAGCATTAGGTAAATGAGGAAAGAAAGAAGGTCAGGGGTAATACTAAATAAGAAACAAAAGATGCAAATGATGAGAATAAGTGATGAGCCTGGAAAAGGATTATAAAATGTGGCCTTGCTTCTAGTCCAGACTACCCACATGATCCCAAACAACTTATCTCCATACAGTGGGCCTCATTCTTTCTCACCTGGAAGTGCAGGTAATGGGATCACTCTTATCTAGGGAAGTTTTAGGATAAAACTTCTGTAATATTGTCATTTCAAGCCAATGTAGAGCCTCAATTCCCTGTGTCAGCCTGGATCTGACTCAATAGTCTTAATGTTCTATATATTTAAACTTCTATCTAATTAGTTCTTGTGCTTTTATATATAGTTAAAAACTTTCCTTACTTCCATGGTTTTAGGGTGTCAGTATCAAGAGATATAGCCTAAAATTATTTTATAAAAAGCAAGTCTCCAACATTTTTTAAAAGCCTATTTTGTTATGTTTCTGAAGCTAAATACCTTAAGATTATAAACCTCAATGGCATAAAACAAAATTAGGCACCCTCCCCCAACAATAAGAACAAAAAATCAGGGTGTTCTAAAGCAAGGCCCTCGTTGGAGATAG
>NW_005354673.1:1860763-1861284 GCF_000412655.1 Myotis brandtii
TATATATACATACATACACACACACACACACACACACACACACGTATCATGTATACTAGAGGCTCAGTACATGAAATTTGTGCACAGGGGGGTGGGTGTCTCTCAGCCCAGCCTGCCCCTTCTCACAGTCTGGGAACCCTCAGGAGATGTCCTAAGCCGCAGTCTGGCCTCCCTCTGTGGGAGGCGACCCTGTGATCAGGGGAAGGCAATGCCCCCATCACTGCTGCCACTGCCAGCCACAAGGCTTCCTGAGCCTCGGCCATTGCAGCCACTACAGCTTGCCTGAACCTCGGGCCCTTGCAGTGGCATCGGCCATCGGCGGGCCAGCCCTGAGCGAGTGGCAGTGGCCATCGGGAGCACTCACAGCCGCCACCGCCAGCTGCCAGTCCCCACCCACGCCTGCTGTGCATGCAGCCTAGTGATTGGTCGTTATGTGACAGCATCCCAACCAATTTGCATATTACCCTAATATTAGATAGAAAAATGATCCTGCCTCCAGTTCTTCAAACTATAATTCAGAG
>NW_005354673.1:1862580-1872429 GCF_000412655.1 Myotis brandtii
ATTAGCTTATAAGAAGAGAGAAAGTTCTTATGGAAGATGGGCTTCAAGACATATACTGTGTATTTAAATCCACAGTGTATGGATTTGATGGCATTTGGAAGTATAGTAACAGTCTACCCAGTAAACGTAAAGTTGAGCCTAGACCATTTTGATAAAACAATCAGTGTGGCAGGAATTTAGCTCAGGCAAGAGCTTATCTCCACACAGAGGGCCCTCATAGCATCCTTATATGTTCATGTTGGTACAACATTGAGATGCTGTGTTAATTGATCATATTGGATGGGAGGCCATGCTGGATCGTGGTCAAGGGGGCAGGCTTCCTGGAATCCAGAGGTTGTTTTAAAAACTATTTCCAGTCCTCATACCTGTGTGACCCCAAAGTCTCAATTTCCTATCTGTAACCTGTTAATGGATCTCACATTTCAATTTTCTTTCGTGTATGAGGCTTACACAGAATAATAAATGTGAAATGCTCAGTAAAGTGGCACCGAGCAAATGCTTAATAAATACTAGGTAGTTATT
This sequence comes from Myotis brandtii, assembly GCF_000412655.1. NCBI lineage: Eukaryota > Metazoa > Chordata > Mammalia > Chiroptera > Vespertilionidae > Myotis > Myotis brandtii. The sequence continues at coordinate 1,863,103 of NW_005354673.1, forward strand.
AGTATACTTTTATTATATGCTCCCTTTCGGAGAAAATGAATCCATTACAATAATGACTTTCCACCAACATGGATCACTGTTCTTTTTAATCTGTGACTGATCATGAAGTTCCAAGTACACCAGAACCCCATAGATCCAGATCTGAAGAGAAAGAAAACATCCTTGAGGTAAGGCATGGGCGTGGTGGTGCTGCTGTCTTCGGAGAACCCAGTCCATTACAAGTCTGAACAATGTGATCCTTGCTCTGGGCAGAAAATATGGAGCAAGAAAATGTCTGTTTTGTAAGAAGACAATTCAGACTTGTTTTTCAGGGCCTTTCATAATCTCAAACTCCTCAGCTGCAGCAGTGCAGGAGCAAGAATGATCGAATATGGCATCCAGTTATTGTGAAAAAATAAAAAGAAAAAGTAGTGTGCAAACTCAAGGTGAGTAAATAGAAATCTGGTGGAAAAGAAGACAAGAAAGACAGGATAAAATGTGAATGAATATAAACATATATCTCCAGGTATATGGAAATACAGAAATGACTTTAACAGGCTGTCCCATTTGAGTAAATGTCTGGCCCCTCTTTGAGTACCTCCAAAGATGGGGCATTTCATGTCTTAATGAAGCATCCCACCCACTGCCTGGAGGGACCAGCTGTAGATAACTTTGTAGAGGCAGTAATGAGGAGGAAAAACAAATCTTTCTTCTTTCTAACTGTGGTTTAGATCCTGGCTCCATTGTTTAACATTTTTGAACTTTGGATGGAAAATAAGAGGATATATAAATGGACATCATAATAGTACCTTCTTCAAGGGGTCGTTGTAGGGATTCAATAAGACAATGCATATAACTCATAGCCCAATGCCTGGCACGGAACTAACACTAATGGACCCAACTGAGTGTTCAATTAATTTAATTATGATTATTGAGCACCTGTCTGGCTCCAATGTTCTACATTTGAATAGTTGACTTTGTTTCTCTGTACTTCTATTGTCTATAATGGGGATTTGAGGCTTATCTATGACATGAGAATGTTGACAGAGTTAGATGAGTTGATGATACAAGTAAAGCTCTTAGAACAGTGCCTGGAACTATTTGACATCATTTGATGTTAGTCATTGACGAAGGTGTTGTCTGTCCAGTTGCCACTTCCTGTTTTACTCTTTTTGCTCAAGGAGTTTCCCTCAAGCAGGACTCCTGTGTCCTTCCTAGCTCTCATTCTTCATGAGCACTCTTTAAGAGTAAGGTAGAATTGAAACAGCAGGTTTAAGTTCCGCATCGCACATGTGCCACCCATGAGTAAGAGTGGATGGGAGTAAATCCATTTCCAGGGACAGCTAGAGAAACAAGCCCTAGAGGAGGCCCGAGGGTGAGGAGGTCAGCAGTGTCAGTGTGGTTTAGAAAGAACACGAAGTACTCTGAGAAGTGGAGGATCAGGATGGGGATAAGACAACATTTGTTTGAGAGCCTGGCAACGTGGCTCTGGACATAGGGAGCTTGCTCTGTCAGGTGCTGCTTGCCTTTCGTAAGTGTGAATTCCACTTAGGTTAACACTTGGTACATACCCTTCTGCATCCACAGTCTGTTCCACACTAGTTTTTGGCAAAACATGGTATTCACTGGTCACACCCAATCTATTCTATCTTTATTCTGAGTGCCTAGGACTAATGAGATAATCATACCCTGAGGCTTAACTGGTTGAAATCTGCAAATCTCCTAAAAGGGTAATTACCTATTCATAACCCTTCTTTCCAATATTGTGTAAATCTCATTATTATTATTCATATTATGGAAGTAATATTGATTTTTAGGGAAAGTGAAAGAGAGAGGGAAAGACAGAGAGAAACATCAAAGTGAGAGGAACACTTTGATTGGTTGCCTCCTGCATGAGCCCTGACCTGGGCCCTGGCCAGGGAGGAGCCTGCAACCTAGGTACATGCCCTTGGTCAGAATTGAACCCAGACCCTGCGGTCGGCAGGCTGAGGCTCTATCCACTGAGCCAAACCGGCTAGGGCAGGATATGGTGGAAAAAAACCTAGGTCACCTTCTTGGATTCTTATTACCCAAGTTACTAAGAATATTACCAGTGGCATACAGGGAGCTTAGCCAATGAGCGGTCAGAAAAGGTGTTTCCTCTGAAGTTCTCACCGATCCCTGGCTCGGCACCTGCCCAGGCCTAAAGCCCCAGGGCCTGGGCAGGGGACCCCCAGCTCCCTCCTATTGTGGGCTCTGCCCCTGCCCAGGCCTAACACCTCTGACTGAGGCTTTAGGTCTGGGCAGAGGCCCCCTCTGCTCTGATCACAGGTCCTACCCAGGAGCCCCCTGTCTCAGGACCTTCCTAGGCTGCTCAAGGCCCACACGGGGCCTACCTCAGAGTGACCTGGGTGTCCGATGATGTTCCTGGGACCCAGGCCGCTGGGCGCCTACGTATGCAAATTAACTGCCATCTTTGTTGGGTTAATTTGCATACTCTCCTGATTGGCTGGTGAGCATAGTGGAGGGACAGTCAATTTACATATTTGCCTGCAAACTCCTGAAAGGTAAAGGCTTTTGTTCAGCATATTTATATTTCTTATAATACCTAGCTCAGTGCTGGGTAGTAAGTACTCACTAGTACCGTAGGTACTCCATACTTGTTTGATGAATGGATGAGTGAATGAGGGTAAGCTCATCACTGATTGCCTGCCTTTGTACAGAAGAATGACCAGTTTCTGTTAAGCTGTGCACACTCTCAAGTTACTCTCCTGCATTCTACTTCTCATGTAAGTACTGTTATTAAACTTCTAAATACTTAACAGAAAGCTGTTTTTTGGCAGTGAATGAACTCCTTTTGTCTTCTGTCCCGTGAATATCCTAACCACTTTGTCACTTTGATCTAGGGGGCATTTCATCCTCAGAAATGCAAAGGAGTTGGCCCCTGCACAAAATGTGTCCCATTTCCTATTGCCATGAAATGCACTACTCTTGAGCCTTTGCCCGCCCCCTTTCATGAGAATGCGTAAGCCACTAAATTGCAGTTACTGGCTGAGGCCATGGCCATCAAAAAATCGTGAATGCCATGTAGATTGGAGGCTTGCTCTACTAAAGAGTCCACAATGGCTTTACTGTAACTGGGTTAACCAGAATTTGGCAAACAGCTATCCAAGGAGGGTGATACAAACCCTCTACCCCCTTCCAGGATGCTGGCCTGATCTTCTTGTATTTGTGCAACTGGCCCATCCAGAGACTCGCTGGAAGTGGGAGGAGGGGCCTGGTGAGGGCTAATCTCTCTGGGTCAGGTTGTCCTTTCTCAGCTCTCTTTTCACACAGCTCCTCTTCCTGCAAAGCGAAGTAGGTTAGAGGATAGCTTGTTTTCTTTTGCTATTTGAAATACAGCATTTAGGGTCATGCTCTGAATAATTTGTGCTTGTTAGAAATGACTGTCGTCCTCTCGAAGCAATAACAAAGAACTACATTTAAATTAAATTCAGCCAAGCAAGAGCCACTCCACAAAATCAATGGAGCTAGGCATTTTTCAAAGAGTTATTTGAATTTTTTTTTTCTCTCTGTAATATTCTAGGACGTAATTCAGCAAAGCTATCCCAGAATCTAAAAAGAGCTGGACTATAGTTCATACTGCTTTAAAAGTATTGGTTACTATTAGGGATGGGCGTGACAAGGTAAGGTAAAATATTAGATGCAATCATCTTTAATATCACTTCTTTTTATATTTGGCAAACTTTATTCTTCCTCCATTTCCTAGTTTAAAATTTCAAGTATGGATTTTTGAAAGATAGCTTTATTTAGTTATTAAATCTGTAGAACTTCGAGATACTAGAGCCATGTCAAATATAGTTTTTAAAAGTTCATTTGCATAAATGTATTCTTATCTATATACACAGCTGTGGTCTTCTTAACAAATGTGTAGCGATGAGCCACATAGTGTCTGGGTAGAGGACTTATTATGTCAAAATGCAGAAACATACCTGTTTCTTTTAAGACTTTATGTTTTTTAGAGCAGTTTTAGGTTCACAGCAAAATTGAGAGGAAAGTAGAGACTTCTCATATACCCTTGCCTCCCACCTCACAGCCTCCTTTAATATTGACATTTCCCACCTGGGACACATATCTATTTAAAAAAATATTCTCTCTTCACAGTGTCTGTATTAAAACCCAGGGTGGAAAAAAACCTAGGTCACCTTCTTGGATTCTTATTACCCAAGTTACTAAGAATATTACCAGTGGCATACAGGGAGCTTAGACAATGAATGGTCAGAAAAGGTGTTAACTCTGTAGTTCTCACCGATCCCTGGCTTGGCCCCTGCCCAGGCCTAAAGCCCCAGGGTCTGGGCAGGGGACCCCCAGCTCCCTCCCATCGGCCCCTGCCCAGCTCCCTCCGATCGCCGGCTCTGCCTCTGTCCAGGCCTAAGACCTCTGGCCGAGGTGTTAGGCCTGGGCAGGGGCCCCCCAGCTCCCTCCTATTGCTGGCTCTGCCCATGCACATGTCTAAAGCCTCCGGGCCTGGGCAGAGTCCCCCCATCTCCCTCCAATTGCTAGCTCGGCACCTGCCCGGGCCTGAAGCCTTTGTCCAAGGCTTTAGGCCTGGGCAGGTGATCCCCAGACACTCAGATCACCGGCTCTGCTTCTGCCCAGTACTAAGCCTGTGGACCAGGCTTTAGGCCAGGTCAGGGGCCCTGCTGTTCCCTCCAATTTCTGGCTCATCCCCTGCCCAGGCCTAAAGCCTTTGGTTGAATCTTTAGGCCTGGGGAGGGGCCCACCATCTCCACCTGATTGTTGGCTCTGCCACCGTCCAGGCCTAAGGACTTTGGCTGAGAATTTAGGCCTGGCAGGGGCCCCCAAGCTCCCTCCAATCATCAGCTCAGACCTTGCCAAGGCCTAAATCCTTTGGGCGAAGCTTTAGACCTGGGCAGGGGCCACTCAGCTCCCTTGGATTGCCATGTCCGCCCCTGCCCAGGCCTTAAGACTTTGGCTGAAGCTTTAGACTGGCAGGAGACTCCAGCTCCCTCCGATTGCTGGCTCGGCTACTGCCCAGGTTAAAGCCTTTGGCCTAAGATTTAGACCTGGCAGCCCCCGCCCCCCCTCCCCCCAGCTCCCTCCTATCACGGGCTTGGCCACTACACAGTCCTAAAGCCTCTGGCCCAAGCTTTAGGCCTCTGCATTTGGCCCCTGCCCAGGCCTAAAGCCTTTGGCTGAAGCTTTAGACCTGGGCAGGTGACAACCAGACCCTCTGATCTCCGGGACTGCCCTTGCCCAGTCCTAAAGCCTCTGGCTTAGGCTTTCGGCATGGGCACGGGACCACAGGCTCCCTCCAATCGCTGGTTCTGCCCCTGACCAGGGCTAAAGCCTCAAAGCCTGGGCCCGGGACCCCAATCTCCCTCTGATCGCTGGCTCCACTCCTTCCCAGGCCTAAAGCCTCTGGCCGAGGCTTTAGGCTTTGGCAGGTGACCCCAGAACCTCTGATCGTTGGTTCTGCACCTGCCCAGTCCTCAAGCCTCTGACCAAAGATTTAGGCATGGGCAGGGCCCCCAAGAGCCACTCCACAAAATCAATGGAGCTAGGCATTTTTCAGAGTTATTTGAATTTTTTTTTCTCTCTGTAATATTCTAGGACGTAATTCAGCAAAGCTATCCCAGAATCTAAAAAGAGCTGGACTATAGTTCATACTGCTTTAAAAGTATTGGTTACTATTAGGGATGGGCGTGACAAGGTAAGGTAAAATATTAGATGCAATCATCTTTAATATCACTTCTTTTTATATTTGGCAAACTTTATTCTTCCTCCATTTCCTAGTTTAAAATTTCAAGTATGGATTTTTGAAAGATAGCTTTATTTAGTTATTAAATCTGTAGAACTTCGAGATACTAGAGCCATGTCAAATATAGTTTTTAAAAGTTCATTTGCATAAATGTATTCTTATCTATATACACAGCTGTGGTCTTCTTAACAAATGTGTAGCGATGAGCCACATAGTGTCTGGGTAGAGGACTTATTATGTCAAAATGCAGAAACATACCTGTTTCTTTTAAGACTTTATGTTTTTTAGAGCAGTTTTAGGTTCACAGCAAAATTGAGAGGAAAGTAGAGACTTCTCATATACCCTTGCCTCCCACCTCACAGCCTCCTTTAATATTGACATTTCCCACCTGGGACACATATCTATTTTAAAAAAATATTCTCTCTTTACAGTGTCTGTATTAAAACCCACTTCAGTACTCAAAGAATTCAGTCTTTTCTTGAATGCATCAAAGCAGTCGCACTTTCTAAGTTCTTCCAGACCAAAAACTCTCCATTCTTTTCTCATATGAGATATAGAAATATCTGGGGCTACTAAACTTTTAAAGTCAAGAAAGGATGTTCCATCCATTATTTTAATAATTTGCCTCACGGTTGCTCTGTCCCAATTAGGGACTAATCCTGTCCAATATACCTAATGAGCAGGTTAATTATTAACACACTGAAAACTTCAACCCTCATATACATGTCACCTTGTCTGCATGATAGACAGCAATGTTGTCATATCATTGTAGATGAATGTGCTTCTTTGCTTTGATTCCTGCTTTCAAAACCAAGAGGAGATCCTTAATTTTGGTCAGTATGGCTACTCTGGACAAAGCCATTCTGCCTGGTTTTTGCCTTACCCAGGGCATGGAATCTTTTTCATGCTGGATGTTCTTATTGCAGAGTTCTTCCTGTGTGACTTTTACACTGATGTCACATAAACCCAAAATATGTCTATTCCTTAGATATTCACTTTATGGCCACAAGGGAAATACATCTTATATTCTATCAAATTATCTCTTTTTTCTTACTTATTTCCTTGTGTCCCCCTCATATCCTCTCCTAGCACATGCCTCCTCTGGTGACTCTGACCTTGAGGAGCCTTGCTCTAAAACAAGGGCGATGTCTGTAGTATGTGTACATTACTTCCTCAGACTCCGAAGCACATGTGATGAAAAGACCCATTTTCATGACTGAAGAAGATGATATGTTATGATTTCCTCCTAGTTCAACCATAAAATTCTTCTTGAATCCTTTCTCTCTGCCAAGGTCAGTTACCATCTACCAACTCCAGCTCCACTTCTGGGGATCCCTTGTCTTTGCTAAAGTATCTATTACTAATTATTATCACTCTAATAACAGCATTATTAGATTCAGCAAAGTTAACTTCCAGAAGCTCCCCCCCTCACAAATATAGCCTTCCTGAACCCATCGAAATTCTGATGACTCAGTTGGTCTCATAAGGAGTTGGGGAACCATTTCACAAACGTGATTCTGAACTGGTTACATTGACAAACTCTGATCCAGTTAGCCTCCTGGTTTCTCTCTATTCTTTCTGGGGCAATGTTATATTTGTTACTCAAGTATGAATTAAGGGAGACTTCTTGTGGCTATGCCTGCAAAACTGTGAAGGGGGAGGGGAGAGTGGATGTAAAGATAAATGTCTTATTTTTTGAAAAACATTTGGATTCTGAAGAAATTTCCCATCTTACCATTTTTCAGAAGATGAACAAATTGTTCTTTTTTTACTGAAAATACACAATCACCAACTAGCTTATTCTAGACTCATGTTTAGATATCTGTCCCCATCCTCCACCCCTTTTTTAAAAAATATGTCTTGCTGATTTTATGGAGAGAGGAAAGGAGAGGAAGAGATAGAAACATCGAAGAGAGAGAATCATGGATTGGCTTCCTTCTGCTTCAGATCGAGCCCACAGCCCCGGGCCTGTGCTCTGACTAGGAATCAAACCCAGTAACCTCTTGGTGCATGGGAGGCACTCAACCAACTGAGCCACACCAGCTGGGCTCCTCCACCCTTTGAATATTTTATCCACATCAAGCATGGCCAGGGAAGTTGTGATCTATGGACCCATGTGCATGCCATTTGCTGCCAAAATACTTTGATCCTAACTTCAAAGAACCTGTCTTCAATTGCTGGGGCCACTGCTATTGAATTATTACTGTGATATTTGTTTTTAACACCCAGAATTTAGAAATAACCTCTCTTCTGAGTACTACACAATTTATTGAATGAACTATTTTTGCGTGTTCATATGTTCAAATTTAATTCAATAAAACAATTAAAATATAGCCATTACTTCTATAGTGGAATAACCATTTACTTAGATAATGCTAAATTTACAGGGTAGAATGTTATAAACTCTGCTAAAGATTCAGTAACTGAGCTTATGTAGGGGATTCTTGAGTTTGGAATGGTAATCCCATTTGGGTTTCTGCCTGTGCCTATAAGTGTGGGTTACATGTGAAAAGGAAATTTTGAGCTCAGGAGGCAGCCCAATAGCCAGGAGGGTTAGGCATCAGGAAAACAGACTTAGCTCCAAAGTCCCACCCTCTTGATTTGCCCACCCAGGTGTATGGATGGATGGGCAGGGAGTTGTATTTTAGAACTGTTCTAAATAGATGGGGAAGACATCCAGCCAAGCAGGGAAACGTGCTTTTTTGTAGAACTTGACAATTCGGCTGCCAGTCAGTATCAAAGTGATCCAGCAAGGCAGGATCTTGGCAGTCGTCAAAGGGCTGGTGGGAACTTAGTCAGCACTATTCCAGCCTTGAATGGACTGAAAAAATTAAGGAAGGAAGAATACAATATTTAAAAGTACTGCCTGGAGAATATGAGTGTCCTTATCCTTTGCTTTGGTCTCCTTATGAACTCTAGACCAACAGCAAGCTAGTGTCTTCACTGAATAAATTTAAGACCCTTTTCCCAAACAAGGTTTTTTGGTAAGATTCATAAATTGTGCAAAAATGAGGTTCAGCATTTTCTGTACTTGTACTAAAAGCATTCAATTTCTTTTGTTATGCTTTGATTTGGAAATTATATTCTGCTTGTTTTCCTCACAACTTCTATGAAGTCAACACTATTACATCATGAAGGTTTCTAATGTAAATAGGTCCGTTGCATTGGATCTTATAAAATGAATGATCTTCACTGATGAGTTTTGTCTTTTGTATATTACTAGACTTTTTATTAATTTCCAGTTAAAGACATGAAATTAAAACTTACTACAGTGCATCTGAGCCCTTGAATATTTCAATTAATAAAACAAACAAAACCTCAGAAAAGTATATGACAGTTTCCCTTATCACTCTTCCCCTGTCACACAGTCATTTTATTTACTCGGTAGTCATGGGTGCTTCATGAAAAATTGACTATATTGTGAATAAAACTAGAACTTTACTTAGTGCCCTACAGCCCAACACTCTCTGGATTATTGAGAGCTTGGCCTCAATAGGATTCCACCTGAAAACAAGATAATTCCTTTGGAGTAATTGTCTTCATAAGGCAATAGTTGTTTTAGATATGACACCACAAGCATGGACAAT
>NW_005354673.1:1872565-1911333 GCF_000412655.1 Myotis brandtii
CTGGGCAGGGGACCCCCAGCTCCCTCCGATCGCTGGCTCTGCCTCTGCCCATGCCTAAGGCCTCTGGCCGAGGTGTTAGGCCTGGGAAGGGGACCCCCAGCTCCCTCCTATTGTGGGCTCTGCCCCTGCCCAGGCCTAACACCTCTGACCGAGGCTTTAGGTCTGGGCAGGGGCCCCCTCTGCTCTGATCGCAGGCTCAGGTCCTACCCAGGAGCCCCCTGTCTCAGGACCTTCCTAGGCTGCTCAAGGCCCACACGGGGCCTACCTCAGAGTGACCTGGGTGTCTGATGATGTTCCCGGGACCCAGGCCGCTGGGCGCCTACGTATGCAAATTAACTGCCATCTTTGTTGGGTTAATTTGCATACTCTCCTGATTGGCTGGTGAGCATAGTGGAGGGACAGTCAATTTACATATTTGCCTGCAAACTCCTGAAAGGTAAAGGCTTTTGTTCAGCATATTTATATTTCTTATAATACCTAGCTCAGTGCTGGGTAGTAAGTACTCACTAGTACCGTAGGTACTCCATACTTGTTTGATGAATGGATGAGTGAATGAGGGTAAGCTCATCACTGATTGCCTGCCTTTGTACAGAAGAATGACCAGTTTCTGTTAAGCTGTGCACACTCTCAAGTTACTCTCCTGCATTCTACTTCTCATGTAAGTACTGTTATTAAACTTCTAAATACTTAACAGAAAGCTGTTTTTTGGCAGTGAATGAACTCCTTTTGTCTTCTGTCCCGTGAATATCCTAACCACTTTGTCACTTTGATCTAGGGGGCATTTCATCCTCAGAAATGCAAAGGAGTTGGCCCCTGCACAAAATGTGTCCCATTTCCTATTGCCATGAAATGCACTACTCTTGAGCCTTTGCCCGCCCCCTTTCATGAGAATGCGTAAGCCACTAAATTGCAGTTACTGGCTGAGGCCATGGCCATCAAAAAATCGTGAATGCCATGTAGATTGGAGGCTTGCTCTACTAAAGAGTCCACAATGGCTTTACTGTAACTGGGTTAACCAGAATTTGGCAAACAGCTATCCAAGGAGGGTGATACAAACCCTCTACCCCCTTCCAGGATGCTGGCCTGATCTTCTTGTATTTGTGCAACTGGCCCATCCAGAGACTCGCTGGAAGTGGGAGGAGGGGCCTGGTGAGGGCTAATCTCTCTGGGTCAGGTTGTCCTTTCTCAGCTCTCTTTTCACACAGCTCCTCTTCCTGCAAAGCGAAGTAGGTTAGAGGATAGCTTGTTTTCTTTTGCTATTTGAAATACAGCATTTAGGGTCATGCTCTGAATAATTTGTGCTTGTTAGAAATGACTGTCGTCCTCTCGAAGCAATAACAAAGAACTACATTTAAATTAAATTCAGCCAAGCAAGAGCCACTCCACAAAATCAATGGAGCTAGGCATTTTTCAGAGTTATTTGAATTTTTTTTTCTCTCTGTAATATTCTAGGACGTAATTCAGCAAAGCTATCCCAGAATCTAAAAAGAGCTGGACTATAGTTCATACTGCTTTAAAAGTATTGGTTACTATTAGGGATGGGCGTGACAAGGTAAGGTAAAATATTAGATGCAATCATCTTTAATATCACTTCTTTTTATATTTGGCAAACTTTATTCTTCCTCCATTTCCTAGTTTAAAATTTCAAGTATGGATTTTTGAAAGATAGCTTTATTTAGTTATTAAATCTGTAGAACTTCGAGATACTAGAGCCATGTCAAATATAGTTTTTAAAAGTTCATTTGCATAAATGTATTCTTATCTATATACACAGCTGTGGTCTTCTTAACAAATGTGTAGCGATGAGCCACATAGTGTCTGGGTAGAGGACTTATTATGTCAAAATGCAGAAACATACCTGTTTCTTTTAAGACTTTATGTTTTTTAGAGCAGTTTTAGGTTCACAGCAAAATTGAGAGGAAAGTAGAGACTTCTCATATACCCTTGCCTCCCACCTCACAGCCTCCTTTAATATTGACATTTCCCACCTGGGACACATATCTATTTAAAAAAATATTCTCTCTTCACAGTGTCTGTATTAAAACCCACTTCAGTACTCAAAGAATTCAGTCTTTGCTTGAATGCATCAAAGCAGTCGCACTTTCTAAGTTCTTCCAGACCAAAAACTCTCCATTCTTTTCTCATATGAGATATAGAAATATCTGGGGCTACTAAACTTTTAAAGTCAAGAAAGGATGTTCCATCCATTATTTTAATAATTTGCCTCACGGTTGCTCTGTCCCAATTAGGGACTAATCCTGTCCAATATACCTAATGAGCAGGTTAATTATTAACACACTGAAAACTTCAACCCTCATATACATGTCACCTTGTCTGCATGATAGACAGCAATGTTGTCATATCATTGTAGATGAATGTGCTTCTTTGCTTTGATTCCTGCTTTCAAAACCAAGAGGAGATCCTTAATTTTGGTCAGTATGGCTACTCTGGACAAAGCCATTCTGCCTGGTTTTTGCCTTACCCAGGGCATGGAATCTTTTTCATGCTGGATGTTCTTATTGCAGAGTTCTTCCTGTGTGACTTTTACACTGATGTCACATAAACCCAAAATATGTCTATTCCTTAGATATTCACTTTATGGCCACAAGGGAAATACATCTTATATTCTATCAAATTATCTCTTTTTTCTTACTTATTTCCTTGTGTCCCCCTCATATCCTCTCCTAGCACATGCCTCCTCTGGTGACTCTGACCTTGAGGAGCCTTGCTCTAAAACAAGGGCGATGTCTGTAGTATGTGTACATTACTTCCTCAGACTCCGAAGCACATGTGATGAAAAGACCCATTTTCATGACTGAAGAAGATGATATGTTATGATTTCCTCCTAGTTCAACCATAAAATTCTTCTTGAATCCTTTCTCTCTGCCAAGGTCAGTTACCATCTACCAACTCCAGCTCCACTTCTGGGGATCCCTTGTCTTTGCTAAAGTATCTATTACTAATTATTATCACTCTAATAACAGCATTATTAGATTCAGCAAAGTTAACTTCAAAACTGTGAAGGGGGAGGGAAGATTGGATGTGAAAATTAATTTCTTATTTTTTGAAAAACATTTGGATTCTGAAGAAATTTCCCATCTTACCATTTTTCAGAAGATGAACAAATTGTTCTTTTTTTACTGAAAATACACAATCACCAACTAGCTTATTCTAGACTCATGTTTAGATATCTGTCCCCATCCTCCACCCCTTTTTTAAAAAATATGTCTTGCTGATTTTATGGAGAGAGGAAAGGAGAGGAAGAGATAGAAACATCGAAGAGAGAGAATCATGGATTGGCTTCCTTCTGCTTCAGATCGAGCCCACAGCCCCGGGCCTGTGCTCTGACTAGGAATCAAACCCAGTAACCTCTTGGTGCATGGGAGGCACTCAACCAACTGAGCCACACCAGCTGGGCTCCTCCACCCTTTGAATATTTTATCCACATCAAGCATGGCCAGGGAAGTTGTGATCTATGGACCCATGTGCATGCCATTTGCTGCCAAAATACTTTGATCCTAACTTCAAAGAACCTGTCTTCAATTGCTGGGGCCACTGCTATTGAATTATTACTGTGATATTTGTTTTTAACACCCAGAATTTAGAAATCACCTCTCTTCTGAGTACTACACAATTTATTGAATGAACTATTTTTGCGTGTTCATATGTTCAAATTTAATTCAATAAAACAATTAAAATATAGCCATTACTTCTATAGTGGAATAACCATTTACTTAGATAATGCTAAATTTACAGGGTAGAATGTTATAAACTCTGCTAAAGATTCAGTAACTGAGCTTATGTAGGGGATTCTTGAGTTTGGAATGGTAATCCCATTTGGGTTTCTGCCTGTGCCTATAAGTGTGGGTTACATGTGAAAAGGAAATTTTGAGCTCAGGAGGCAGCCCAATAGCCAGGAGGGTTAGGCATCAGGAAAACAGACTTAGCTCCAAAGTCCCACCCTCTTGATTTGCCCACCCAGGTGTATGGATGGATGGGCAGGGAGTTGTATTTTAGAACTGTTCTAAATAGATGGGGAAGACATCCAGCCAAGCAGGGAAACGTGCTTTTTTGTAGAACTTGACAATTCGACTGCCAGTCAGTATCAAAGTGGTCCAGCAAGGCAGGATCTTGGCAGTCGTCAAAGGGCTGGTGGGAACTTAGTCAGCACTATTCCAGCCTTGAATGGACTGAAAAAATTAAGGAAGGAAGAATACAATATTTAAAAGTACTGCCTGGAGAATATGAGTGTCCTTATCCTTTGCTTTGGTCTCCTTATGAACTCTAGACCAACAGCAAGCTAGTGTCTTCACTGAATAAATTTAAGACCCTTTTCCCAAACAAGGTTTTTTGGTAAGATTCATAAATTGTGCAAAAATGAGGTTCAGCATTTTCTGTACTTGTACTAAAAGCATTCAATTTCTTTTGTTATGCTTTGATTTGGAAATTATATTCTGCTTGTTTTCCTCACAACTTCTATGAAGTCAACACTATTACATCATGAAGGTTTCTAATGTAAATAGGTCCGTTGCATTGGATCTTATAAAATGAATGATCTTCACTGATGAGTTTTGTCTTTTGTATATTACTAGACTTTTTATTAATTTCCAGTTAAAGACATGAAATTAAAACTTACTACAGTGCATCTGAGCCCTTGAATATTTCAATTAATAAAACAAACAAAACCTCAGAAAAGTATATGACAGTTTCCCTTATCACTCTTCCCCTGTCACACAGTCATTTTATTTACTCGGTAGTCATGGGTGCTTCATGAAAAATTGACTATATTGTGAATAAAACTAGAACTTTACTTAGTGCCCTACAGCCCAACACTCTCTGGATTATTGAGAGCTTGGCCTCAATAGGATTCCACCTGAAAACAAGATAATTGCTTTGGAGTAATTGTCTTCATAAGGCAATAGTTGTTTTAGATATGACACCACAAGCATGGACAATCAAAAAATAAATGAATCAGACCTCTTCAAAATGAAAAGCTTTGGTGCATCAAATGACATTATCAAGAAAGTGAAGAGGTGACCTACAGAATGGGAGACAATGTTTGCAGATCATATATCAGATAAGGGTCTAGTATCCAAAATATATATATAAAATAACTATTATAACCCAATAATAAACTGATAAATAACTTAATCAAATATGGGGAAAGGATTTGAATAGATGTTTCTCCAAAGAAGATATGGAAATGGCTAATAAGCACATGAAAAGGTGCTCAACATCATTCACCATCAGGGAAATGCAAATCAAAACCACAATGAGATACTACTTTATACTCATTAGGATGTTTATTATAAAAGAGAGATAATAAGAAATATTGGTGCGGCACTGGACAGTGTGGCTCAGTTTGTTGGAGTGTTGTCCTGTGCACTAGAAGGCAACTGGTTCAATTTCTGTTCAGGGCAAATACCCAGGTTGCAGGTTGGAACACCAGTTGGGGTGCATGCAGGAGGCAACTGATAAATGTCTCTCTCTTACATCAATGTTTCTCTCTCTCCCTCTCTTCATCTCTCTAAAATCAATTATTTTAAAGAAAATATTGGTGAGGATGTAGAACAAATGGAATTCTCATGCATTGCTGGTGATAATGTAAATGGTAGAGACACTTTGAGAAATAGTTTGGCAGTTCCTCATAAGGTTAAACACAGAGTTGTTACATGATCCAGTGATTTCAATTTTAGGTATATATTCTAGAGAATAGAAAACATATGTTTGCAAAGATACTTGTACAAGAATATTCATAGCAGGACTATTTGTAGTAATAAAAAAAATGGAAATAAGCCAAATGCCCAACTGATAAATGGATAAAAAAGTGACATATCTATGAAATATTATTAAGCTGTAAAAAGGAATGAAGTACTGATTCATGCTACAATATGAATTGATCTTGAAAACATTATGCAAATCCATAAATACAGAAAGTAGATTGCTGGTTTCCAGGGACTTTGGGGAGGGGGAAATAAGAGTGACTGCTAATGGGTATGGGGTTTCTTTTGTGGTGATAACAATGTTCTGGAATTAGACAGTGGTGATAATTGCATAACTTTAGTAACCATAATAAATATCTATGAGTTGTATATTTTAAAATGTCAATTTTATGGTATGTGAGTAATGTCTAAATGTGTTGAAGTGAGTTTGATTCCATCCTCCAATAACTATTCATCTTAGTTATTTTTTCCTTTGCCTACCTTTTTGTAAAGTAAGATTCTATAGTGGTAAACTGAAGTTGTAGATGAACAAAATGTTAAAAAGCAACAATTATTTTGGCTTTATAATTTTTAATATAACCTTTTTAGTTCAGAGCACTTTTAGATTTATAGAAGAGTTTCAGATAACACAGAAAAATCCTGTATATCCTTCACCAGTTTCTCCTAATGTCAGCATCTTACAAAGCCACGGGACCAAGACTAAAAACTAATTAACATTGACATTAAACAAACTTTGGACTTTATTCAGACTTTATCAGTTTTTATACTAATGTCCCTTTTCTGTAATAGGGTCTAGTTCAGAATACCAGTCTGCTTTTCCTTGTCCCATATCTTTTGTCTCTGCTGACCTGTGACTGTCTCACTCTTTCCCTGTATTTTATGACCTTGATAGTTTTAAAGAGAATTATTCGAGTATTTTATACAATGTTCCTCAGTTTAGGTTTGTCTGATGTTTTTCTCATGATTAGGTTGATGTGTTGGGTTTGGGGATGAATATCACAGGGGTAACATACCTCTCTCATGACATCATGTGGGAGAGTACATAGAATCAACATGACTTATCACTGGGGATATTAACCTTGATCATTTGCTTAAATTAGTGTTTTGCCAGGTTTCCCCACTATAAGCGGACTGTTTTTCTCTTTCCATACTCTTGTCTTCAGAAATGAGTCATCAATTCAACTGATATTCAGAGCATGGTGTGGGGAGACTAAACTCTACTTTCTTGAAGAATGTCTTAGTCCATTCAAGCTTCTATAACAAAATATAATAGAATGGGTGGCTTATAAACAACAGAAACTTAGTTGTCACAGTTCTGGAGACTGGGAAGTCCAAGATCCAGACAATGTATGATTAAGTGTCTAGAGCTCACTTCCTGGTTCTTAGATAGCTGTTTTCTTTTTATGTCCTCAGAGACAAGTATATAACTTGAGGTAAGTATATAACAAACCACCTTTGAAAATTGTGAAGCACAGAGATCTCTCTGGAATCTCTTTTATAAGGGCATAATCCAATCCATGAGGGCACCATCTAATTTCCTCCCAGAGGCCTCACCTCTGAATACCATAACATCGGTGGCTAAGATTTTAACCTATGACTTTTCAGGAGACACATTCAGTCCCCGACAAGGGGAGAGCATCTCAATATATTATTTGTAATTTTTCCTCATTTGTCTTTTCTCTCCCACATAGTTATTCAATCATTTATTTATATCCATATGGACTCATGGATATTTATTTTATACTAGAGGCCCAGTGCACAAAATTGTGCACTTGGGGAGGTCCCTCAGCCCAGCCTGTACCCTCTCTCAGTCCAGGAGCCCTTGGGGGATGTTTGACTGCAAGCTTAGGCCTGTTCCCCATCAGTTGGATATCCAGCTTAGGCCCTAAGCCAGTGATGGCGAACCTATGACACGCGTGT
This sequence comes from Myotis brandtii, assembly GCF_000412655.1. Taxonomy (NCBI): domain Eukaryota; kingdom Metazoa; phylum Chordata; class Mammalia; order Chiroptera; family Vespertilionidae; genus Myotis; species Myotis brandtii. The sequence goes on from NW_005354673.1 coordinate 1,880,209, forward strand.
CAGAGGTGACACGCGAACTCATTTTTTTGGTTGATTTTTTCTTTGTTAAATGGCATTTAAATATATAAAATAAATATCAAAAATATAAGTCTTTGTTTTACTATGGTTGCAAATATCAAAAAATTTCTATATGTGACACGGCACCAGCGTTAAGTTAGGGTTTTTCAAAATGCTGACACACTGAGCTCAAAAGGTTCGCCATCACTGCCCTAAGCCATCAGTCAGACATCCTTAGTGCTGCTGTGGAGGTGGGAGAGGCTCCCGCCATTGCTGCTGCGCTCGCCAGCCGTGAGCCTGGCTTCTGGCTAAGCGGCACTCACCCTGTGGGAGTGCACTGACCACAGGGGGCAGCTCCTGCATTGAGTGTCTGCCCCTTGGTGGTCCGTGCATATCATAGCGACTGGTCGTTCTGCAGTTCAGTCGATTTGCATATTATCCTTTTATTATATAGGATTATATAGGATTTGTGTTATAATCCAAATTCGATGTTATTTATTTTTGCCACTCAAATGGTCCCAGCTTTGGCTATTGGAAGGTTAGTCTTTTTTTCCTTTGACATGCCCCATTTTTTTTAAAACTACTGAACACTTTTTTATTGAGCACTTTATTTGCTGGTACTATAAGTTGCTCCAGGCTCCTCCTTTACACCTCCTGTGCCAGACCAGAGTCAGCCCCAGTTTTTGTTTGTTTGTTTTGAGACTGGTGTTAGGAACCAAGATCTAGGTGCTGGGTGTAAGAGCAGTAATGTTTGTGTAGTGGGAATATGTTAGCTTGAAGGAAAGGAAGGTGTGATCTGCTAAATGGGAAAAGAGGAGAAAAGAACCAAGAGACCAGAATAGACGATAATCTCAGGTTAAATGATGTGTTGAAGATGGCGTTAACCATGGTGCCTATGAGGTTACCCATGTGAAGATCTGTATGTGAATTTGCATGGCGTTTTAAATGGAGAATGAAGCCCTGAGGTAAGCATATATAACAAGCCACCTTTGCAATTGAGTAGGATATGCAATTTCACTAGGAAAATCCACAGCCAACCTTCAGACCCAGCTTCATTTGCATTTTCCACAGCAAGTACTGCTTGATGCTGCTATCTTTGCCTGAGTTTTCTTTTTATGAAGTAAGCTCAGATGGCCACTGACAATGGAGGTAATAAGGATGATGATAACCAGAGAGGGTGATTGTTTGGGATTCTGAAGCTCCTGCTTACGTTTTATTATTATGACTTTATATTTTGTCCCAGGCAGAGAGGCATGGGATCCCAGGCATGGAAATAGCTGCGGTGGAGAAATTGGAGGGGAAGACAGTGTGAAAGTCACGGTAGAACAGGCAGGGAGGCATTGCAATTCAGTTCCCGCTCACCCTGAAGTGCAGAGGCTGGCTGTTTGGGAGATTGTAAAGGGAAATCTGCTCGAGAAGAAAGTGAGGTGGACAGTCTTTGCTATACTTATATTAACATATGTGCACCTCACAGAATACATTTTTGAAAATGCTGGCAGACACTTTTTTTTTTAGAATAAAAACTGGAGAGAGCAGTTTTTTCGCTGCTGAAGATTTTGAACTGTACTATAGATTAGCTGGAAGTTACAAAGAGCCCTTCCTGAGTCAGCTGAATAGCGCTCGTGGTAACTTAATAACTCAGGAATCATTGATTCAATCCATTTAGGGGATAGAATCAATGTTTGGATTCCACCTCCTTATTTGTGGAGGGTACCCGAGGGGACTGCAGTAATTAACTATACATTGTTGTACCTGTAGAGGACCTTTTATCTCAGGAACCTGTGAACCCGGAGGAAAAAGACCTCACAGTTTGCCTTAAACAACAATAAATGGGAATCTTTCATTTGATCTATCAAAGTGTATTTTCCTACTTACCTCTGTCGAGGCAGCATGGCTGTGGCTAGGGCTGGGGATTTATCCTGCCTCCACTAATTGCTTGCTGCATGGCCATCTGCCTGCTGTGCTGTCTATGGGCTAACTTGTGCTTCCTCCACAAGTTCAGATATTGAAATTCTCGCCCCTGGTGCCCTCAGAATGTGACTGTCTTTGGAGATATGGTATTTAAAGAAGTATTATATTAAAATGAGGTTATTAGGATGGGCTCTAACCCAATATGATCGATGTCCTGATAAGAAGAGAAAATTTGGACATAGGCACGTACAGAGGTGGGACAGTATGAAGAGATATGGGGAGATCTTCATCTAAAAGCCAAGAGAGAAAATAAGTTCCTATTGTTTAAGCCAGTCTGTGATACTTTGTTAGAATAGCCCTCATAAACAAATGCAGTGCAATATGGAAATATTGCAGAAACCTTTTACGGGAAAGAGAAGACTACTATTTGTTGACAGTCACTGTATAATGATATAAATAAACTAAATATCTCACTTAATCGTTACAACCACCCTTAACATCATCATATTGATGAGTTAAATAGGAATTTGGAGAGATCAGATAATTTGTGTAAAACCAAAGAGCTGCTGGTGGAGTAGATTGAAACTGTTCTCTTTCACTACTAGTCCTCATCCTTTCTACTCTGTGTCACTGGGAACAGAACTACAGCAGATAACCCACGTCCAACCCTTGATGTACTTCCATGTTGACTTGGACAAAAGATACATTTGCTTGTACAGGATTAAGCCCTAGGAAGCTTTAGTCAGGAGATCATCCAAACCCCCATGAAAGGAACCCCCAGGAGTACAAACAACCCTGTGGATAATCCAGGGGTTCCTTTGGTCTCCACTAGATGGTGCTAGAGCCTGTTTCTATGCCCTGACAGTATGGTGCCAGGATCTCAATCCAGTATTACTTTTGGTGCTTTGACCATAACCTATTCTGGTTTAAAATTTATTTGCTATTGATGCTCATGTTTTTTATAATTGGGAAAGGGAGTTCTTAAAAGTGCCAAAGTTAGAGCGTCATCCACCATCTTGGCATAGCAGGAAAGACACACCGTGTTCACAGTGTGAGTAATGCCTTACCCAATGAGCAGAGGACACTTTTTATTTATGGAGAGGTCTTTATTACACTAACTCGTGGTTGAATGCATAGAGAACAAGGGACTTAAAATGGTTCTATTTTAGTTCCCCTAGTGATTGATTCACTCTGGGGAGAGGCATATAACTGCTCTCTGCCCTAGTTTTCCCATTTATAAAATAGAAATAAAATATGGGACACTTACTTCAAAGGGCACTCAGAAGATGAATGAGGTAGTGTCTCTTAAAATACTCTGTGGTTGTTGGAGAAATAGAGTTATATCCTCTTTGCAAATAGTACAACTTGACTTTGACCCATCAATGCTTATTTGAATCTTGTAAACCCACTTGGTCACTGATTCTCCCCAAGTACTTTCACTGCTGTTTTCCTCAGTAAGATGAAAAGGCATCCACATGATGAAAACTACCATTTGGGGGAATGGATTAATAGGTTCCTTTCAGTTTCTCAATGCAACAATTTGTTCTGCTCTCCAGAAGTCATTTCATCTCTATTTTTCTCCAGGCTCGAATGCTTTTCTAAGGGTAACACTGAAGTAAGGTTTCTAGATAGTCTCTTTATTCATAGTCAGAGGGGAAGGTTTCCACTGTACTTTGTTTTCAACCTATTTTCCAGAGATTTTTAGAAAGGGGTATTGGAAGGTGCATTGGGGATAAAGTGCCATGTATATCTTAGACTAAATCATATTTGGTAGGTTGAAAGTATCCTATAGACTGAATGTGTCTCCCCAAAATCCATATGTTGAAGCCCTCACATCCAGTTTGACTATATTTGGAGAGAGGGCCTATAAGAAGGTAATTGAGGTTCAATGAGGCACAGGCATATTTTGGCCATAGTCAGTTGAAGACCCTCAGAATAAAGCAAAGATCGCAGTGAAGTGAGTGGTAATTGTTTTGCTGGAGGAGATTCTTGCCTTCAATTTGTAAAATAGGCAATGTCTGTGAAGCTCAATAAAGCAAAGAACAATAAAATGAGGTATGCCTGTAACAAGGTGAGGCCCTAGAATAGGATTAGTGTCCTGAAAGAAGATTCCCAGAGAGGTGTGCTCACTCTATTCCTCCTCCCAACCTAATCCCCCCCCCACCCCCCACCCCCCAAAATACTCCCATGTAAGCACTGTGAGATGGCAGCCTCTTATAAGTCAGGAAGAAAGCCCTCACCAGAAACCAGCCATGCTGGCACCTAGACTTCCAGCCTCCAGATTTCGAGAAAATAAATGTCTATTGTTCAAGACACTCAGAGGGTGATATTTGTTATGGCAACCCAATCTGACTAAGACAAAATACCTCATCGCTGTAAGATAGGTGTGGGTACACTTCTGCCATATATAGGACTATGTAGTAAATATTTTAGGATTTGTAGTTCCTAGAGTCTTTTGCACAAAAGCAGCCATAGCAGTCTGGAAAAAAGTGAATGAGGTTGTGTTCCAATAAAACTTTATTTTTTTAAAAAAAACAACCAGACCTCAGGCCCTATTTGTCACAGGCCACAGTTTGCTGGCCCTTACTCTAAGAAGACACAAAAATAACTTAAAGTTGGATAAATTTCAATTTTTTCTCAAAGGCAGATTCCCATTATCACTAAACAAACACATTATAGTGACAATTAGCTATTTTTTCCACTTTTTAAAAGATTCCCATTAGTAATTAAATAGCTAGCTACATGGGCTAATGCTTATTTCTATGGCTAAACCACATAAATTCTGAATCTCCTAATTTTTCATTTCTCCTAATCCAATAAAAATAATCTCTTTAGTGTTTTATTTTGTTTTCCCTGTATGAAACATTCAGACAGAGTTTATTTATGGTCAAAAATGGAAGTAGCCTGTCTTTCTCTGTTAATCATAGCAAGTTTATTGTCAGGACCTTTGGTGTCTTCTCCTGTGCCTTTTCTGACAGTTACCCCCCCGCCCCCTTCCCACGCTGCCAGGCCCTTAGTTAGGTTTCTCCTTTTCCTAGGCATGGCCTATAATTGTTTGAAAATGTCACCTCATTTGGCCTCCAAGGCTCTGCTATGGCTGCCAAAGTTTTCTGCTTGATTCCACAACCACCATTTACAGCATGCTCATTATGACCCAGGCAATAGGCCAACTATTTTCCAAATATAATCTCACTTAATTGTTATAACATTCTTATAAATAGGTATTATTATGTCCATTGGGTAAGTGAAGACACTGAGGTACAGAGTAGTCCAGCAAAGGCCCCATAATTGAATAATCAACAGTGGAACTTGGTTTGGAACCCAAGAGTGTCAGAATCCAGAACCTGCATTTTCAGTCCCTCCTCCTTGTTGGCTGTCTGTAGTGCATATGCTTGGGAAATGCTCGTTCTTTTTCCTTATGCCCTCATAGTAGCAAAAAACGCAATCTATATTTACCTCCCAACCCTCCAAAAAAGCTGTGAGCACTGGAGATGGGATTTATTATATACCTCATCTTCACGAAGAGAATCTGGGTATTTTGTTTTTGTGAATTTTACAATCTAATTTTTTTTTGTAAAAGATAGATTTTTTAAAAGATCCATGCATGTACCATTTTAGTGCATTGTTCTCCACAAGGTTAAATATGAGTCAATCAACTCTGCGTCAATATGCTTTTCCTGTCTTTTCTTAAGACTATTGACTTGTAGAAAATAGGGATGACTTAGCTTTTCTTACCTATAAGGGAACACACTACCATCTGGGAAAATGGGCTTCTGTGTTAGGCAGAATTTGTGTTAGCCTTTTATTTGCTTCACACATTCCATGATCTCTTGACGCTTTAATATCTATCTTTATCTATTAAATGAATTAGTAATATACCACTACCAGGGTGATTGAGGTTAGACTGTAAAGTACATAGCCTAGTATCTGGCACATAATAGGCTCTTAATAAATATTACACTGCTGATGGCATTGAACATGTGACAGTTATCTTTAGAAAGGGTATAAAATTGATCAGTTGATAATAGATTATTATTGTATTTCACAAGATGAGAGCTGGAACCATGTGTATGTGTTTTTGACATTAAGAATTGTGTGTTTAGGGAAAATGTGGTTTTCTCATTTGGAATAAAAATGACCTTGTGGAAGTCCTTGATATGACAGGAAGCCTTTTCAGAACAGTTAGCTGTTAAAGGAAAAAAGTGAGACACATGGCTTAGATTTATCTTTGAAATACACAATTTAACTTTTAAATGAAGGGGGAAAATGTGTTTTTGGTTTTTTTGAAGAGTAAATGCCATGAACTCCTAGTCTTTCCCATATGCACTTAATATATACTTGGGTTAACAGATCAGGGCAGAGGTGCACAAATTTCATTGTATCTATTATTTAAGCCATCATGTTGGGTCAGCAGAGTTGCTGACCTCCAGGCAGTCCTCTGTGACAAGATGAGGTGGATACAACCCAGATTTTCTTGCCTAAACTGCACCTTATGTATCAACCGATTAGGAGAAATTAAATGTGACTCTCATTCCTTATTTGCTTTGTAGATGATCTAAGGAAAAATAAAAATATGAGGCAGTTTCCTCTCCCTCCAATTTCTGTTGGCTTTATCTGTCATTAATTAGTGTTTGCTCATGGAATACTAAGCAATTTTGATATTTATTGGGACTATGCATGGTTAAGCAAGCAAATCAAGAAAAAAACAGCCTTAGACTGCATTTTGAGACAAATATATAATTTAGGATTTATCAGACATTTGGGCACTCCTATCCCAGCAGAGCCCGTGACTACTGCTTAGTCAGGGCCTCAGGTACAGGTTTCTGTGAACAGGGTTAGGAGCTGACTGCTGCACAATGGAGAGTAGGAGTGACAAGAAGGAGCAAGTCACCTAGGCTATTGGTTCCCTGGGATAGGATTATCAGATTTAGCAAAAAACAATAACAACAAATTAACAAACAATAAAAGTAGGATGCCCAGTCAAAGAGAATATCAGATAAACATGAATAACTTTTTAGCATAAGTATCTTCCAAATACTGAATGGGACATATTCCGCTAAATAACAACACAGTCAGAACTTTGAATTGAACTGGGCCTCCTGCATTTTATCTAGCAACACTACCCTGGGAATATGACAAAGGCAGATGTGAAGGCAGAGCCCTGGGTCCAAGGCAGACACATTGAGGAGCAAGCAGAAACTGACACAATGAACTGGGGTAAGAAGACCTTGAAAATGAGGAGACTCCTGTTTCATAATAGGGAAGGTATTCGATCTCCTGGTTATACCAAGAACCAGGAATTTTGGTTCTTTAGGGTGTGCCCTCCTCAGGCCAGTGTATTTCAGTGGTTAGAATGTTGACCCTTGCATGGAATGGCCTCAGGTTTGATCCCTGCTCAAGTGCACAAACCTGGATTGCAGTATACTCCCTGCCTCTGATTGGGGCATTTGCAGGAGGCAACCAGTCAATGTATCTCTCTTACATCGATATTTCTCTCTCTCCTCTATTTTGTTCTCTCTCTCTTCCTCCCTCCACTCTACTCTCTCTGAAAAGCAAAAGAAAAAATATCCTCAGGTGAGGATTAAAAAAAAAGAAAAAAAAGATTCTCCATATCACCACAGGAAGAAACACTGGGCAGATCCTTAGGATTAAACAGATTGCAGTGGGAAATGCCCTGGCCTGTGAGATGGTAGATCTGTGATCGAGCCTTGCTTCTGCCACTTATTAGGAGCATAACTAGTCAAATGCACCAATCTCTATAAATTCTAGGATTCTTGTATCTAAAGTGGAGTGGTGCTGATCTGGATCACTCATTCTTAAATGTGTTACTGGCTGAGTATCTAAAATTCATCAGAATCCCTCTTCCTCTTATGTCTTCCATTTTTTTTTTCCTCTCTGCTTCTTTCTCATTAGTACCCAAGCCTCATTTAGCTTATTGAGTTACCTAAATAATTAACTAAATAAATGTCTTTAACCTTATGTCCTCTGTTCCTCCACCACTGATACGTCTCTTTCCTTCTTCTCAGAGCCAAATATCTTGAAAAAATAATCCCCACTGGTTGTGTCTCTTTGTCCTCTCCACTTTTCCACCCACTGTGGTCTGGTTAAGATTACTAACAACCTCTTAACTACTGAATCAAATGGACACGTTTCAGAGTTTTTCATCCATGATTTTTTGGTAGCATTTGGCACTGCTAGGATACCCCTCTTCATTATGCAGTCTATACACTCATTTCCTTTGGCTTTGAGATAGTCTACGTACCTTCACAGCTCTGAATGTTCTTTATATGGCATATGAGCAATTAGGAGGGGTTCCTGCTTACTTTCTGCTCAGTCACCATATTGTCCCTTCACTGGCTTATGCATTGCCATGCTTCAATTGGCATTCTCTTCATGGATGAATTACAATTCCAACTCTCCAACCAGATTTTTCATTTGAGCTCCATACTGGCATCTCTAACTATCTTGATACCAAAAGCTGATACCCTATGGCCACCTCAGATTCAATAAGACCTAAACCCCTGTTGCTCCTCTGCCAACAAAACATACAAAGAATGCCATTTTGTTTTTTCTAACAACCAAGGGTGGTAGCAAGATGTAACTTCTTGTTCAATTCCTATTCCTCAAATAAATGTTTTCTGGATGCAGACAAACAGTAGCCTTTTGTACTTATAACGATTCGTTTTTGAAAGGTGAATATGCTAATTACGGCTTAAGTACCCTTTTGTCTGACCATATATCTTCATAAGAGGTTTTCCCAACATCTTGAGTTGTTACCTGATTGTCTGAGAAATGTATGCTGTTGACAATATTCTATACGCTTTTTTGGTTGTACATAATTTTTGACATACTTCTCTATTTTACCACATGCAAAGTCATTGCTATCCTCACTGTGTTATCAATGCTTGTCATAATTTGAGCTCATGAAGCAGGATGTCCCAAGAGGCATATGGGGATGGTATATTCTCTTCTCATGCACCTTCTGGCAACTAAACAAGGAATATTTATCAGAGACCTCAGTTCAAGCTACATACACTAGAGTAATTTTGTGCATTGTGGGTGAACTTCAATTTACCAAGGGTTATGCTTCTCAAGGATCATTTTAAACACATTTTTGTAAAAAAAATCACATGTTCCTAGTGATTTACATGATCATTTCAGAAATATGTGCTCTCATTAAAAATGTTGGCACTAAAGTAAATTAAAATCATTCTTTAATGTAAAAAACTCTGCAATAACACATTTATTATGAAAGAAGGGCCTTTGAAAAATTATTCACAAGACACCAGAAATAAGTAAAATACCTCACTGAGTCTTCTTTGTAGTTTCATCAAACTTAAAGATAAGTTACACTAGAAACAAACAAGATACTATTCATTTTAATTTCCTAAATTTTGTTTATATTTTTTAATTTTAGGAAAGGAAAAGTTTATTTAGGATGGAGTGAAGGTCATAGAAAGGAATCGTCTTAGTCTTTGGCTGCAAAAGCAAAATATCATAGATTGGGTGGCTCAAACAACAGACATTTATTTATTTCTCATAGTTCTGGAAGCTCAAAGTCTGAGAGCAGGATGCCTTCATGGTCAGGTTCTAGTGAGGACCCTCTTCCAAACTTGCAGATAGCTCCCTCTTGCTGTGTCCTCACATGGGGGCGGGGAGGGGGGAGAGAGAGAGAGAGAGAGAGAGAGAGAGAGAGAGAGAGAATGAGCTTAGCTTTCTGGTCTCTTCTTGTAATAGCACTAATCCCCCTCATACCTCATCTAAGCCTGATTACTTTTCAAAGCTTCAGCTCCTAATATCATTACATTAGGAGTTAGGATATTAACATAGGAGTTTTGTGGGGAGATAGCATTCAATCTGTGAGTGGGATAGTCTACCTGCCAGGAAAATTCTACATATTTATAAGTTGGTAGCAAATTTTTGCTTTGAGTTAAAGAGTATTTGGCTGAGTTCATTATGTAAACTGGGAATTAAGTCTTAGTAGATTTGTTGTTCTGTTCATCTCAAGATCTATGGCATTGAATAAGTTGATGTCAGGGAAGTTTTATTGTGTTCTTAGACTATTGTATACCCGGAAGAAAAAAGTTCATAAACCTTGACAAAGGCTACCTTTTCTAGCATTTTGAGTTGGCCGTGTGTCAATTCTCTGTATATACTTAGCTGGGCACAGAATAAGGTTGAGGAGTAGTCAGGTAAAGAATTTAGCTGAGTGAAATGAATAGGGTCCAGCTTTTCATTCTTCTCAAATCTTTCTGGGGTTGCTATTTTATGTGATTATTGACCATTTCAATAGACTTTAGAATGATGACACTTAGGAAAAAGAACTCATTTTGAGGGGGGAAGTTATTTTAATTTTTAGTGAAAACGTATATCCTCGCAAAATCATGTATATGAGTATTTATAATAACACAGCCCCAAACTGGAAATAATCCTGATGACCATCAATTGGTGAATGAATAAACATACACTGGAATACTACTCAGCAATAAAAGTAGTGTACTATTGATAAATGCTACAAAATAATTGAACTTCAAAACATTTTGTATAGTGAAATAATTCTAATCCATAAGACTATGATTTCATGTATATAAAACACTGAGGAAAGACAAATGTATGGAGACACAAAGCAGATCAGTGGTTGCTACACGACAATAAGGACTAACTTAGAATTAGGGGCACAAAGGGATAATGCCCCTCATTTGGAGGTGATGGAAGTGTTCTAAAACTGTATTGTGGTGATGTGTGCAGAAGTCTATAAATTTTCTAGAAAGCATCGAATTGTACACTTGCAATGGGTGAATTTATATAAATTATACTTCAGTAAAACTGTTGGGGAAAAAAATAAACTTCTAATAAAGCTTCCCGTTTTTCCTTAATGTGAAATTCTGGAAAGCCCATATCTTAGGGATTGTCTTTGCTCTGGTCCTGCCCAGATTTCCCTGTTTTTAGATACTGCTGATCTTAACTCCATGATCTTTACACAAATCCTCTGGAGTCTATTCAGAAACATTACTGGCTAACTGGCCACCCATTTCCTTGGAATGATGGTACGGGGGGAGATGGGGCTACCCTGACCACAGAGTTATCTGTTACTTTCAGGCACAAGTTGCTTAGCAGAAGGACAGGGAATATAAACAATTAATTGGCAGGCACTGGCTGAAGACCTCAGTCTTTTCTGGCACTGTCACCCAGACAAAAGTGTAGTGTGGCCTGGGCAAATCAATCTAATAGTTGCACTTGATTCCTGTTATGAGCCACAGGGGTGCAGTACCTGATGTATCAAAATTCTTGAATAATGTCCATCAGCACTTTGCTATCGACGTATTGAACATTGAGCATGTCCTCGCTTGAGGAGCACTCTGCTTGTCTCTAAATCAGAATCTTTGGAAAAAATGCAGAGCACTGTTGAAAGCAGATAATAAACAGTAATGGAGCAAGAACCAGGCCGTGTTAGTGCTGTTAGTCACGGCAAATGCATCGGATATTTTTCCCCTAATCTATAACTCTCACCATTACTCCTTTGTGCAGAAAGAAAATGATGTTTATAAACTTGTCTGGCTAGCCCATCTTTCAAAAGGATTTTTACATATTAATTCAACTCATAGAACCAAATGCCTAAGTGTAGTTTACAAAGAGAGCATCAACTCAAAATGCAATTTTTGGCATTTGTTTTGCAGTCACTAAAAGATGGGAAATAATTTTTAATTGTTTACAACTGACATAGAAGCCCTACTGATTGAATCATTATAAATGGTATGTACGGAGGCCCTGAGTTATTCTTTGATTTGAGAAATCATACAAACAGAAGAAATGGAGGCCCTGAGTTATTTGACTTATTCTTTGATTTGAGAAATCATACAAACAGAAGAAATATGATAGTGCAGGTGATCCTATTAAAACATGGCTTTAAGGGGATGCAACTGTGCTTTTCATGAAAAATTCACCATCTGCCATGATACTTTGCTGTGCACAGCCTTCAGAAGCTGTGATTAGACTGTGGCACATCTAAACCTGACCGAGACCAAGTCATTCTATAATGTCAACAAATCATCAGACCAACACAATCACATTAGGAGCTGTAAGAGAAAATGGGGGCGGGGGGGAATGAGGTCTCCAACCTTAAGGAAATTGAATTTGTTTTCAGAGATAAAATACACTTACTTTTTAAAGCAAAATGAGATAAAATATACTCATTTTATCAAATCAAATTATGATGAGTGCCAACATGCTTTCTGAGAGGTTTGAGTGTTGGTTGGAAGAGTCAAAGAAAAAAATTGGGAGGAGGTAGTACTACAGGTTTACCTTAAATAGGGTGAAGTGGGCCAATTAGAGAAGAAAATGGGGGCAGTTGGTGGTTGGTGAGGGAGAAGGATCCCGGGAAGTGTTGAATATGGAGTAGAGAAGGCTTAAGTATGTTTTGTGAACAGTGAGGACAGTGGTCTGGCTGTAGCAGAAAATATGTATTGTAGAGTCAGGAGATAAAGTTGGAAAGTATCTTAAGCTTTGTGGATTAACTTGAATGCTAGAATGACAGGTTTAGATTTATTCCATAGATGGTGAACCAATGAAGGTTTTTGAGCAGGGATGTGACATTAGTGCAGATGATATTCTAAAAGCAATATGCCAACTCTATACGGGATAGATTGGAAGGGGAAAACCCTGAATGCTAAGGGGATTGGTTAGAAAGTGACAGGAAAGAACAGATTGAAATTAAAAAATGGGTAGGTGTGGAGTAAAAACTAAAAACATCTTCTCTTTTCCTTCTCCCAAATATACAAGTTAACCCACAGTTACACATCTGGATGAATAGGAGAGTGATTGTAAATCATTGGCCAAAAATATTAATCAAGAGAAAGAGCTAGTATAAGTGGGACATGACAAATTTTAAGTAACAAATGTTGAAAACTAAGTGTTGAACAGATATCTAAGGAGGTCATTGACAGGCTAATTTAAAGGCACCACACTGATGGTGTTGTGTTCTGTTGTATTTACAGAATACCTGTGGCAAGACCTGTAGACAGTAAGTGCCCTATACATATCAGGTGAATAAATGGAAATAAATAAGTATTTAATAATGGAGATTTGGTTTAAATGTTGAGAACACAAATTTAGAAGTTATCTGCATAGAGGTCATAGTTCAAATTGTAGAAAAGAGAAAAGTCTTGGGGAAGTCTAGTGAGAAAGTACAGTAATAAAAAGCAATAGCATCGGTAAGAAAAATAGCAGCTTTGATGCACAAATTTTCTACCAGTTTAAAATGATAGGTAAAAACAATATTTCAGTGGTAGTCTTAAAATAAAAAAGGTTTCTTGAATCTTTAAGCATTTTTGAAAATGTGATTATCTGAGAATTAAGTACACTTGGTTGCTATTAATGTTTATATGATAGGCTGTGAGGAAAATGAAATGCATAATAGTGCCTAAATGTCAACTCTATTGCACAGTTATTTTTATTGTTTGCCAAAAGTGAAGAAAATGTGTGTTGATGAACATCACATAGTGACAAGCAAAGCCCATTTACTACCTCTGGGGTGATATTTTACTCCACTCATGATTATTTAAAAATTAATTTTGGAAACTGAATGAAGCATAATTTTAAAAATCTCTATTCTGAGCAGTTGCATACAGTCCAAGCCTAGAAAATATTTCTTGTGAGTTTCCAAAAGGGATTTTTGCCACAATGTCAAAAAAATACCATCCATATTTTTCTTACAGTAGGACTGGAGGAGACTCAGTATTTTCCACTTTAAAATCATTTTTAAGATATTGTCCTTGAAATCTTCACCAAGTGGCGACAATTCATTTTTTTTTAGCATTTATTATGCTGTATCCATATCTATGTTGTGGCTATAAATACTTAGAATTTAATATTATGAGAAATGAGGTTGGAAATTTTCTCTTGAAATTTCAGATTCAGTATACTCAATACTTAAAGTATATCTGCCAAACAGCCAAGACCCACTGACAGTTATAATTTTTTCAAGTTTGACACAGTTGGTCTTTTCTCTGCTATTCCAAAAATAGGTCACTTGGTCCTTCAGCTCATAAATTTAGCCCAGCGTATTTCCTTTTGAGAAGCAAAGAACCTCAACATGGAACACAAGCATGGAACACAAGCATTTTTTGATCCACATACATATCTTCATAAAGCAAAGAAAAAATCTGGTGTTTTATATACCTTTATCCTCATAATTGATTATGTCATAAGTGGGATGAATCCTTCTCTACTTGGAAGCATTAGAAAAATCATTGCTTGGGAACAAATGGCACAGAGCATATGATGATTTTTCTTTCTCTCCAATTATTTTGCTAGCAATCTAGATGACCAGTCCCATATTTCTAGAATAGCAAAAGCATATACAATCCCCTTTCTCCTTAATTCCACTCTTTTGTTTAGAAAAGCTTTGAGAGGACCATAATTTATCTTTTTTTGGTAATTTCCAAAGCTTGAAAAAAATGAACATTTTTATTTCATAAAATATTTAGCTAAAAATTCAGAATAAACCCTAATGGTTGAATACTAGTAGACTCTTCCATTGGTAGAACTACCACAAGTCAACCAAAGAAAGTCAAAGATAATGATTGACTTTTTGCCAGACTTTAAATATGCTATCCTCTGCTGAGTTATGTGTTTAAGGATTAACTACAGAAATTACACAAAGAAATACCATAATGTTATTTAACAAAGAACACTACTTCTTCCATGAAGAAACATGGGGTTTCTTTAATTAAAGTTTGGAAACATTCAGAATACAAGGTTTAATGAGAGTCACCAAAGAAATAAGGTTTTACTTTTTGCAATTAAAGGGGCTATTTCACATAAAACTTTTACAGTCTTTGAAGATTCTTGGTTATAGGTTTTAGTCATTGCCAACTAAATTGTGGGGCAGAGAACAGACTTCAAAAAAATATTTGTAGGATTTTTGTTTAAAATGTTTTGCCTAAAAGTCATTCAAGAGGGTGCCATTACTTTGTATTTTTAGATGTAGACCATGCTGACAAATCTGGGCATCATCTTTTTACAACGTTTGTGACCCTTTACTTGATATCAGCCTTATCATATTTCAGAATTTCATTTTTGCCAACATTGACAGCTACTCTATTCCCTCCTCCCCCCCCCCGACTAAAACACCTTATTCCTCAACCCTCAAAAAACTTACAGAAACAGAAGCTGCTGATCAGAGGCTGGCATTACCTTCACAGAGCTCTAGAATCTAAGTTGTATGAGGGACGAGACTTTCTTTCTTTCTTTTTTATTCTTATATTATTTATTATGTATTATATTATTTATTTTGTATTACAACTGTAAGCCCACTTTTTTGTTGTCTAAAGTTTTACATAAGTCTCCTTTTCCCCAATTGACCCCTGCCCCAAGCCATTCCCACCCGGGCTAGCCTCCACTGCCCCAGTGTCTGTGTCCATTGGTTATGCTAATATGCATGCATACAAGTCCTTTGGTTGCTCTCTAACCCCCCCCCTCCCCTGCCATTTGTCTCTGGATCTATTCTTGTTCATCTTTCTTATTCATTGTTCAGTCCTTTCACCTAGAAGAATAAATGAGTCAATTCTCAGAAAATATTTGTTAAGTGAATTTCTCTAATGAATATTTGTTTAACATCATCAATGACATCAATGGTGGGCAATGAATGGTGGGGTTGACTACTTCAGTTATGCTTGAGCTGCAATCAGCAATGTTTTAGATAATTTTCTATATGTAGCTACCCATTTAGACTCACTCAGAGCCTCCTGGAATCAGGACCAAATGGTCTTGTTTTTAATCTGTGCTGTAGCTTGCACAGTCAAATGAACTATGGGAAAGGAAATGGAAAATGCATCATTAACAGCTTTCATTAGACCCATAGTCCCAATTTTTGACATTATAGTCGATTCAAATATGTTTACTTTTAAAATATAAAACACTTATTTATTTTAATAGGCAATAAGTGTGTCAGTATAAAGTACATTACACACAAACTACATTGAACATAATTAAGTAATAATTATTATATGTTACATTAAATGTAATGCTTGTTATGAATGTGCTCTGATGCTATTTCTTGCACAACCCTCAAACCCAGGAGTATTTGTTTTAATATTAATTTTATGTATTTCATATTATGAAAGCTATCTGCATTTCTTTCTTAATTTTCCAAGTTTAAAGTTATATTATTAAATATATTTCTTTGAAGAGTACCTTCCCTGAATTAGCTACCATACTCACTTCTGAACTTCTAAGGGGCCCTCTTGCTCTCTGCCTCTTCTTTCTCAGAATATTGTTCAGTGTAAGTAAAGGGAGAGGAAAGTTCGGATTTGGTCATTATCAGAATGCCAAATGCAATTGAGGTCAAACAGAATGATGAGTACAAGTGGAGTCTTTGTGATTTGGCAAGAGGTGATTATTAGATGTCCATGGGATGAACAGTTTTATATCTAAATGAGGATGGAAACCAGATTGGAAAGCAATGATAAAACACATTTAAACCCACCAGACAATATGAAATGTAAAAATCCGACACCTCCAATTACTGCAGGGATGTGGGGAAGCTTCATACGTCAATGGTAAGAGAACACATTGAAACAACTATTTTGGAGAAGCAATTGATACTATTTACAGTTACTAGTGGAGTGAGAATGTATCTGACCTAAGAGATTTCACATCTAGCTAACTACCTTAGGGAAACTTTTCCCATACCAACAAACAGATGTGTATTAATAAAATACACAAGAAGGAAGAAAAGAGTTAGAGGAAGGCAGTAAATGTCCATTTTGACATCATATTTGGTAGTGAACAATTAGCAGTAATGTAAATGTTCATCAGTAAGGGAAAGATAAATAATTTGTGTCCCATTTATATGATGCATAGTACTCACTGGGTAAAATAAATGAATACATATGCATCAATATGGATACATCTTAAGAATATAAATAATATATAAAATATATTTAATGCCCAAATTTCAGAAAGGGATAATGTGATATAATGTACTTAACAAACAAACAGTTAAGAGAACGCTATTTTAAAAACCATATATACGTATAGTTAAATTTACATAGATCCACACATATGTAGCAAGAGTATATCAAACTGAATGGGGACCCTGCATATTCCTGGTACACCAAGGTTGTGGGTTCGATCCCCAGCCAGGGCACATACAAGAAGCAACCAATGAATGCATAAATAAGTGGAACAACAAATCAATTTCTCTCTCTCTCTCTCTCTCTCTCTCTCTCTCTCTCTCTCCCTCTTGTCAATTAAAAAAAAACATAATGGGAAGGAATTAGGATGATGATTACTTGGGGGGAGGGTTGGAAGAGATGTTAGATAAGAAATTGTTACGTATGTTTAAGTATTTTATTAAAACATGAAAGTGAAAGTAAAGACTTTTTTAATTTGAGGAAGCATAATTGTATTCAAAGTTAGGGGTGTTTTTAAAAAAGGAGAATTTAAAGACTCTCAAGAGACTAGGGATAAAGCATGGGCCTCTGGAAAATAAGGCATATAGGCTTGGAGAGGGATGTAGACTTTGAGCTCCATGCCACACCTTGCTCTTTGTGCATCTTAAGCCACCATCTATCTCATGCTGTGTCATGTTCATCATCATATTTCTGGTTGTTGAACACAGGACCTGATAGCGAATTAATGTTTCTGGGAAGGAAGGAAGAAATATTGGGAAATATAAAAGGAAAGAAAAAATTGAGGACTATACAAGAAGGAAGAAAAGAGTTAGAGGAAGGCAGTAAATGACAGTGAAGAAGAAATAAAGGAGAAAATAAATCAGAGATAAATGAAAGACAAAAGATGATGGCAGTTCTTCTCTGTAGCCAAGAAGAAGGTGAATGCTTCTGTTGAAATGGATTTGTCTTCTTTTTGAAACACTAAACTCATGTTCTTTTGGTACTGGAGCCTAACCAGATTCCAGAAACTTAAATTCAATTATGTTGTAAGGAAAAATGACAATTTGGAAAAAGTAATTGCCAGATCCACTGAACAGAAGTCTAGATAACCTAGTGGTATATTAAAGGAAAGCAGACATGAAAGGAATTTTGTGAAGCTTTGGATACATCACAGAGTTGGCTGTGATTAATGAATACTTAAGGATTAATTAATTGATAGGATTGAGCTGAGTGAGAGAGCTCTTTAGCATCAGTATGAAAAATATGCAGCCATACACATTGAATACACATGTAAATAGTGCCGTAGCAACATTGGCTAGTGTTGCCTGGAAGTATGAATCACACTGTAGATAGTACTAATAGCTACATTGAAACTCCCACTGGCTCTATACCCAGGGCCTGCAATTAGAGTTAACCTGAGCTTGATTCTTTGCATTTATTCATTTACTATGCTCACTAATATCAGAGGATGAAGGCTAGGGTAGATGTTGTCTATAGGTCATTAGTAATTGTATTATTGCACGTGATAAATCGTCAAATTCTCAGCCAAATAATTCTGAGATAACTTCTGTCTTCTGGAAAACAAATCTTGGGGTTTTATGATATTACAGAGTATTTAAGAGTCAGAATAATTGTAATTGATAGCTAGTTCAATTATTGGGGACTTTCTGATTTTCTGCATTGTATTTTATTCATAGACTAGAAATTCCAAAGCATCAAGTGTATAGAACTATAGTATATTAGAAAGGGTTAGTTTCTATTAATATTTTACAAAACTCAGTAATGTGCATCTGGTACTGATTGTACATAACTTTGATTAACTGTTACTATGTTCTTATCAGATATTTAATCTAAGAGTATAATCATGTAACATATTCTGGAAACACATACAAGTAGTATGAATATGGGGTGGGCAATTATGACCTCCTGGCAATTCCAGCCTACCACCTCTTTTTGTGTGGAACGATCTTTACATTCTTAGGTGGTTGAAAGAGAGTTAAATATGAATAATATTTTATGACAAGAAAATTGTAAGCAGTTCAAATTTTTGTCCACAAATAAAGTTTTATTGGAACCTAGCCACACTCATTCATTTACATATCCTCTGTGGCTGCTTTCACACTTCACCAGAGTTGTATAGTTGTGACAAAGACCATGTGGTCCACAAATCCTAAAATATTTACTTTGTGGCCCTTTACAGAAAATGCTTGCTGATACCTTGTCTAAATATGCTATTTTGTAATTATGTAGTACTTTTCCTCCCTCAAATTGGCATAAACAACTTTTTGGGTCACTTGACAGTCTCAGGGTTTGGCTGGTCATCAACCATCACATCAGAAGTCCTCCCCAGGCCACAAGACAGAGAATAGACAATTATATAACAGTCATTTTTGTAGGAAATAATGGCAATAATCACATAGAATTTCCTGAGTGCAACCAGAGGAGTTACTGAAAGCACACTTCCATTAGAGGTCTGTTGGTTCCCGCTGGAAAGAGATCTGACTTAGCCAATGTGTTGAGAACGCTTTACAAATAATATTGGGAGTCATAGACAAAGAAATAGAGTTAATATTTCTTTAGACCCGAACATAAGTTGCTGAATGAACATCTGCTTTCTTCTAATTCATTATTCAGATGCCGGCTTGTATAGCTGAACTTTGTCCTGTGTATTCAACACTTGTTCTTTAGTGTTTAATATCTCAACTAAAAAAAAAAATTCTACCTGAAACTAGACATAGAAGTCTGTGCATGGAATTTTCTCATTGTGTATGTGCTGAATTGCCTGGCCACTTTGGCTCTCTCGCTAATGCTTTTTCCTAAAAACTCTACACCAAGTTGGTCATCATGTTTTATTTCCACACACTGATGTTGGTCTGTGTCACTGGGCACTGGAAATGGGGTGAACTGCCCCCACATAATATAAGGACCCATAGAGTCATGAAGGACTCAGGAAAAAGAAAAAGAAATTCTTGCCCTAACTGGTTTGGCTCAGTGGATAGAACGCTGGTCTGCAGACTGAAGGGTCCCAGGTTGGATTCCAGTCAAGGTCATGAACCTTGGTTGCAGGCACAACCCCATTAGGGGTTGTGCAGGAGGCAGCTGATCGATGTTTCTCTTTCATCGATGTTTCTAACTCTCTATCCCTCTCCCTTTCTCTCTGCAAAAAATCAATAAAATATATTTTTTAAAAAAACTTCTTGGAATTTGACCATGTCAGAGTAATTCCTCTGCCTTGCTGCAGGAACATCCAGAAAATGATGTTTTCCTAATAAAACTTATTTTCAATTACTGAATTTTATTGGAAATGTCTAGCATTGCTATTGGCTTACCCGTCTCTTTCAAACAGATGTGATTTTGTGTTTTCATAGTTGCTGGACTCAGAAATACCTACATGAGGTAAAGGCATTTTTTTTTTAATGTCACGGCTGTGGAGCTTTTGCTTCCTTTGATGGCATTCAAGGCTGTTTAAGCAGCCAGGCAGCTCATGAAGCTCAAAAAGGCTGAAAAGGCAGGATGGAAACAGCAGTTTCTCTCTTGCTTCTGTAGAATTTCAAGAGAAGTTTGATACCACCGTGCTGTCTCTGTCACACTTGAGTTCAGTTTCCAATAAAGAATTTTATATTCCTCTAAAAACCATTTTTCCTTTACAGTTTCCTCCCCTTCTCTCCTTTCTGTTCTTTTCCCTCTCTCTATTTTTTTTATCTTCCCTTCTTTTCTTTTCTTCTCTCCTTTTGTCCTCTTCTCCTTTAGTCATGTGCAAAAAAGCACACTGTTTCTCTTCTATTTTTAATTAGGTCATCTTTTCTTAGGTAATATGGATCATGATTTCAACTTAATTGTATAAAGTGTTGTGCATTTTATAGTCAAATCCATTGTCATCATTCCATGTAAACAGGGAACAGTTGAAGAAACAGATGTAAGCATGTTTTAGCTCTGTCCAAGTAGAAACAATTAAGGAAAACTTCATATATCTTATCTTTTATATATCTTATCTCCTATCTTTCCTCATTTCTTTCCTTGGATAGCTCTTTGTCCTATTTAGTTTTCACCTGGTTTCTTTCTCCATTCCATTCTCATTTATCTTTCTTCCTGGTTTCTCTTTCTTTTTTCTCACCATAATGAAATAATATGCTAGTTTCTTGTTGCTGTGTAACAACAAATATAATAAAAGGGTAATATAAAAACTGACTGAATGGCGGAATGACCGGTCGCTATGATGCACACTGACCACCAAGGGGCAGATGCTCAATGCAGGGGGAGTACCACTCAGCCACAAGCCGGGCTGATGGCTGGTGAGCACAGTGGTGGTAGCCAGAGCTTCTCCTGCCTCTGCGGCAGTGCTAATGATGTCCTGGGGAGCAAGCCTAAGCCGCAGTCAGACATCCCCTGAGGATTCCCGGACTGCTAAAGAGCACAGGCCGGGCTGAGGGACTCCCCCTACCCCCTCTCCAGTGCATGAATGTCGTGCACTGGGCCTCCTGTATTACTATAAAACTAGTGGCTTAAAACAAACCCATTTGTATCTCACAGTTCTGTAGGTCAGTGTCTAGGTGGGCTTGATTGGGTTCTCTGGATAGGGTCTCAAAAGGTTGGGTTTTCTGGAGTCTCTGGAGAAGATTCTGCTTCTAAGCTCATTCAGGTTGTTGGCAGAATTTAGTGCCTTGCAGCTGAGGGCTGAGGCCGCTGCTTTCTTGCTGGCTGCAGGACAGATACCTCTGCCAGCTCTTGGAGGCCAATCTCAGGTTCTTGCTCTCATAGCCCCCTCCACCTTTGCAATGGAGAATCTCCCTCACGGAAATCTCTCATGCTTTGAATCTCGCTGACTTTCTCTTCAGCTACCAGTTGGATAAAACTCTTTAAGAGTTCTCATATATTTAGGTTAGGCCCACCTGCATAATCTCCCTGTGATAAAATCAACTGCTTGGTAATCCTAATTACAACTGCAAAATCCCTTTTGCTATGCAAGTAACAATCTCAGTGTTAACACCAGGAGGTGCAGGTCACGGGGGTCGTTTTAGAATTCTGCCTACCACAAATATCACACTTTTTCTCTTCCGGGGATAGATTGAGACATTAGTAATCATGAACATTGACCCTGAATTTTATATATGAGAAAACTCAGTGATATCTTTAATAATTTTAGCTTAATCCTATGTTATCAGACCTGTGAGATAGGGACAGAGCTTTGTGGTTCCTGCTGAAGTGTTTTCCTGACTGTACAATTATGCTTTTCTTATGAAGGCTGGAGAATGCAGAATTCCACTTTGTTTTTCCAACTTTCAACCCCAACACTTATCAAAGACAACTAGTTATTAAGGGCTAAAAGGTGGGGAAACTTTTGAGGAGAGCTTCTGATTTATTCCTTTATTAAAAGTTGTTATGAGTTGAATTGTATCCTCCCCCTAGGAAAGTCCTAACCCTAGGACTTCAGAATGTGACTTTCTTTGGCAAGAGGGTCATTGCAGATACAATTAGTTAAAATGAGGTCATACAGAAGTAGTATGGGCCTCTCATCTAACATGACTGGATTCCTTAAAATAAGGGGAAATTAGGACACAGGCACACACATGGAGAATGTCATATAAAGATGAAGGCAGTGAGTGGGGTGATACTTCTATAAATCAAGGAATGACAAAGATTGCCAGCAAATCACCAGAAGCCAGAGGAGGAATGGAACAGAATATATTGTAGATCCAGCTGCAATAATAAAATGCCATAGATCGGGTGGCTTGAAAACAGAAATTTCTTTGCTCACAGTTCTGGATGCTGGATGTCTGAGATCAGGGTGCCAGCATGTCAGGTTCTGGCCTCCTTTTCAGTGTGTGTTCACGTGGCCCTTCCGTGGTGCCTGCATGCAAAGAGAGTGCTGATGTCTCTTCCTCTTTTTATAAGGGCACCCACCTCACCAGGTTAGGGATCACTCTTCTGACTGAATTTAACCTTTATCACAGGTCCTACCTTCAAATATAGATACATTTGGGTTAGGACCTTAACATATGAGTTTCAAAGGGGGACACACATTCACTCCATAAATCTCTCCTTCGGATTATTCCTCCAAGGAACAACTGGAGTGACTCTTTCATAATGCAAGGCAGATTCTATTGCCCTCCCCTCAAAAGCTCCCAAGAGCTTCCATTTCAATCAGAAAAAAAGCTCATGACCCTACTATGTCATCCAAGGTCCTACTCCATCTGACTTTCCCATTGCTTCTCCTGCCTCATCTCTTACAACTGTCCCCTCTTCCAGTGTACCTCAGCCACTCAGTTCCTTACCCCCTCAAATATTCCAGGTACCTTCCTGCTCACGTCCTTTCACTTGATGGACATACCTTCTGCCTGGAACACTATCTCTTTGCACAGTCCAATGGTTGCTGTCTTTTCTCACATGTGATCTTCACAGTTGAACTTTACCTAGCCCTTTGATAGTATCTAAATGTTTTTTGATATTCATTTACTTCTTTTTTTTCTGGATTGTCTGCTTCTCTGCTTAAAATGTTAGCTTGACAAAGGCACACCTTTAAAAATATGTTTTGTTCACTGTTGTAGCCATAGTGCTTAGAACAGTTCTTGGCACATAGTACACACATAAATTTGTTAAATGAATAACAAAATAAGGTGTCGTGTTAGGAGAGATTGGATAAGATCTACCTAGATTGTTGATTTTTAACCGGTGTGCTGCAAGAATTTTTAAAACATACAATACCTGACTATTTAGTCAGGGGTACTGACCTCTTTTCTCTTAGATTGTCAAATTAAAAAATGACAACAGTCAACACAACAATAGCCATTCTGGTGTGAATGAATCAAAATTATACCTCTCTTTTTTTTTTTGTCAGATCAGCAAAAAAATATATCTTTTGTGTGCCATGGAATTTTAGTAGTTACTTTATGTGCCATGAGATGAAAAAGTTGAAAATTGCTGGCCTAGGTTAATTAAAAAAGGCCTGTCTCAGGATGGGTAATAAAATTTTAACCATAAAAATAGGACACTGTTTATGGGAAGGATCAGAGGAAAGGCAGTCATCTGTGAGGAGGGAGAAGAAAGGGAGAGATATGGTCGAGGAAGAGAGAACAGTATGTGTTCTGATTTGGGAAAGAGTTTGATGTGGTTAAAGGAGGTGAGTGCTGTTGGAACATATGAGAGAAGAGGAAAAAGGCTGAAGAGGAGTCTGTAGAGGTAGGCAGGTCCAGCTTATAGTGTACCTTGTATACCATGCTAAGGAATTTGCTTCCCCCCCTCCCCTTTGGACAATGGAAATCCATCAAAGGTCTTTAGTAGGGCAGGGGTGTGATCTGATAAAGTATTTCTGAAAATAACCCTGGTCTATAGGAAGAAAAAGAATTAGGGTAGGCAAGAATGGTGGTGGAGAAGGTATTATAATTGTCCAGGTAAGAGATGATGGTAACTTGCACTATTGTTGTCCTCTCCTGACTTTATTTGTCGACTGCTAACTATTTAGTAGATTATCTTAAGGGCATATAGCATCAAGGGGGGCGGTTGGCAGTCTATGGACCTTTCTCTCTACCAGTCACCAACCCTTGGTGGCAGTTTGAGGATATTTGAAGCTTAGTGACAACGTTGAGTTCGGAAGTATTTATTTTACTGGAAATACTGTTCCCAGTAGAGTTGGTAACCTTAATGGGACCTGAGGATGAGGATTATTTTTGAATTGGCACTCTCCAGTCATTACGTGGGTTCTGTCTGCACTGCATAAATTTCTGGAACACTGATAATGCCAGTAGCCAAGACCCAATCAGATGCCCATTTTCTTCATCTGTCAAATGGGGACGCTTCTTGTTTTGAAGGCCACAGTCTCTTCTGAGTTGGAGACCAAGGAGAGAATGAGTGAGTCAGCAGGGACAGCTCTAGAGATGAAAGGTGATAGGCAGAATGAAAAGTATTTAAGAAGTTTTCAAGTGAAGCTCTCAGAGGAGTCTCCAGTTCTCCATTACTGGTTGCAACTGTTCTAGCTGAGGTGGGAGGTAGCTTGAAATGGTAACGGTTCTGGGGGTAACAAAGTTGAGTTCCCCAAAGTCCTTGGCCTATTTTCCAAATTTTAATGAATATGTAATCCAATCTGCCTGTTCTAGGACAGAACTAACATTTTATTTGGATGCAATAAAGTGCACAGTTGCAATGGTTTTAAAATTTTCAGTTAGACAGGAGTTACTGAATCTTGCTATTGTCCAGAAAATGGGAAATGGATGCTCCTGCTGAATCTTAACATCTAGATACAATCTATTCAAGGGCAACAAATCAAACTGGGGAGCTCGATTAACCAATTCATGCACAAATATAAAAATACCTGTGTGCAAAAGTCCTGAGCGCAGTAACACAGATGCCCAGAACACAACTGAAAGGAAGATTCTGTGTTGCCCACGTTGGTGACCCGCTTCAATAATTGTTACCCTTTCTTGCAGTGGCTGTCATGCTCAAATTTATTATTAAGCAAGATTATCATGAGAAAAGAATTGCTAGTGAATTATAGGTTTAGGTAGGAGGCTTTAGAGAGCACGGGCTGTGCTTCACAATTGCTCAGCAGCCATTTGCAGGTCTGCCCCATTGACGAAATTTGGAAAGTGGGTTAAAGAGGCCCTCAACAGCATCCCATTAGAAACAGGACTTATTGCCGAGAGCTCAGGACAGGCCGTGTTTCCTTTGGGAATTGCATGCTGGAGAACATGGTCCATGTTGCCCACTTCCTCAGCTTGGCATGTTGGCCCTTGGCTATTTGTGAGTTAAGCAGAGTTTGCCTATAGGATGCTCTGCCTCTGCCAGCAGATCCCACACTATGTGTCCAGAGCATCCCCAGATATACAGCTATATATCTGAAATGTGCAAGTTTACTGAGATAGCAGTAATGAACAAACACTGCTGTGATGGTGCCTGGAATAGACAGCTGGGGCTAGTGTGTCTTGTGAGGCATATGAGAACTCTGGAGTCTGCTCATCTGGGTTCAAATATCCACGGTAGCTCTTACTACCGCTATGGCCTTTGCCAAGCCATTTGAGTCCATGTGCCTCAGTTTCCTCATCTGTAAAATGAAGAGGGTGATGTTAATTTCCATATAGGTAGCGCTTGCATCATGGCATAGTGAAGATTAAATAAATTGATTCATCTAACTAGAAATGTGCTGAGTACATGGTAAGCTCTCAATAATTGTTACTTTTTTTATGATGTAGCATGAGTTATAACGTGATCAAAATGAGGTCAGAGGCCCAATTAACCTATGTCAGAATGAAGAGAAGAGAAGAGTGTATGTTTACTGAAACGTGGTGCCT
Organism: Myotis brandtii; assembly: GCF_000412655.1. Lineage (NCBI taxonomy): Eukaryota > Metazoa > Chordata > Mammalia > Chiroptera > Vespertilionidae > Myotis > Myotis brandtii. Next base: position 1,906,292 of record NW_005354673.1, read on the forward strand.
TTGCTCTATGAGAATTTATGAGAGCAAGTACACAGTCAGACTTAAAATCTACAGAAATGACCAGTGTGTGCTGTTGACATCGTAAAACACTGTTATTCTAAATCACTGCTACTTTAGTGCTGTTTTGAGACTTTTATTCCATTCATGTGTCCCACCAAAGGTGATGAGCTTTTGAAAATATGCTGAGAACAAAGAAAGATTGAAGTGAATTGCTTCATGCCTTCTTCAGGCACTCCCCACCCTCACCTTTAAGTATCTTCATGTGACCAAGCACTCATATACACTGCTGCTCCCTTGTTAATTCTTCATTAGTTGATAGATTGTTTGATTCATTCAACAAACTATTTTAATGTATTATAATAATACTTAAAGTTTTGTCCAGCCCGACACTCAGTTGAGCGTCTTCCCATGCACCAAGAGGTCACCCGTCCAATCCTGGTCAGACTACATGCCCAAGTTGCAGGCTAAATCCCAGGTAGGGGGTGTGCAGGAGGCAGCTGATCGATGTTTCTCTCCTTTCCTGTTCCTCTCTCTCTCAAATCAATAAAAACATATTAAAAATAATTACAGTTTTTATTAAGAGCAAACTCTGTGCCAAGTACTGTGAAAAGCACTTAAAATATATCTTAATCCTCAGAATAATATTTGGAGGAAGGAGTTACTATGCCCATTTTAGAGACTAGGCTTAATGAGATGCAATATCTTACCCCAAGTCATTTAGCTTGTAATTGGCAGAATTTGAACGGAAGCCAACGACGTCAAATTAAAGCTCTATTTTAAACTGGTTCCATTTTAACAGGCCCTGTGTCTGGTGGTGGGGGAATGAAAATAAATGAGGCAAAAGACCCCAATTTCAAGGAGATGAATTTAGGTCAGAGACCAGTTATGAATACAAAGAATGATATCACAGTGGAATAGTGTTAATGCAGAGAGCTTTGCTCCAAATCGTTCCTTCCTCCATTATCATCTGTCTTTCCTCTCTCTTATTAAAATTGGCTTGTGCCATGTTCCATGTGGTCAGGACTCTAATCGCAGGTAGGGATTGGATAAATAATTGGGTGTATGGTTACAATATGTTGGAGTCCTCTATCCCGGGTAATTCTACACAGTGCTTCTGAAGGTGGCATCTTATCTGAGAAGACTGACTTCTGTAGGCATCTCAGGTTTAAGGGAAAGAGCTGTGAGGTTAATGGTGGGATAGTCTCTGAGTTATTACATCAAACCACACAGGCTGTCATCTAAGTGGCAACTATGCATATGGCCCCTTTATTTGCACACAGGAGGAATCTTTCTAACCTCCATCTGTCATCCTTGCCCCAAGCAAAGCTTTCCTGCCTTTGCTTCTTCACCACCCGAGTTCACCTTTGAAGGAAGAGAGGACAAAAAGGCTCACTATTTCACAAAATTGGACAATTTTCTTTTGGAGTCAAATCTGGTAATGTGACCAGGAAATCTTTTGAGGGGAGGGGGAGTTCTTGGCATTTCCTGCTTCTTTGCAGATAATGAATTCAGAAAGTATGACCTCCCCCACCAAGGTTTTTAAAAAAATGTTTACCTACCCTTCTGTTTTCCAATCCAAACTGGTATGATAATATTCAGGAGGTCAACATTTGAAAATGGGTTTTGAAAAAGGAAACCACACACACTCAAAAAAACTATTTTCCTTCCTAGTAAATGTAATTTTAAATTTCAAAGTCAGGATTTAGGTCAGTGGTTTGGGTCATTTTTTATTTTACCCAAACTGGGCCACCCTTCCCTTATTGTGCGATCCAGAGGAATCAGAAAGATGTCAGGTAATAAAAATCCAGCAAGGAAAAAAAAAAATTAGAATACATTCGGCTCAAAGTTACACACCCTTAAATTCTGCTGACTTCAGCAGGATTTGTACATTAGTAACGAAGGGCAGAATCTGGTCCACTGATTTTATTATCATCGAAGAGGAGGTTTTTCTGGCTGTAAAATGGAAAACTATAATTTATGATGTAGACCCAGGCTGACAGGCTGAATGAGAGATGGAAACTTACCTGCTTGTGGCTTTAAACACAAAAAAATATGCAAGTGAGGAGAGACCAGGAGCACCCACACATGACCGAGAGGCACTCAGTTCCAAAATGACCTTTCAGCTCCGGAGCATCCGAGGCATATGGATGTGCTCTCAGGCAGGGTCTGCAAGGAAAGTTTATTATGACATGGAAACAAGATGAGGTGTGGTGAGCTGACTGGACAAGTGACCTTTTTAATGTGTCAATCTCTGTTATCCTCATAAATCATTTCAGTGCAAGGCAGGGGCCAAGAAGACTACTTCTCACCTCATACATAAAGCTGTAACTTGCTAGTGCTGACACTTAACCTGAACTAATCACCTTGGATGGATGATGAAAATATGGATGAGGTGCGAAAATGATGTCCCTTTGAAAACCCTTTGCCATTTTCCTTCTTTATTACCCCCAACATGTTGTACTCTGTTTGAACTTGTCCACTTCACACTGCCTGCATTTTCTTTACCTTTTGATTTCATGTGGCTGTGCTACTTCTCTATACAAAATGTTCCCGGGGTTATGATCTTTTGGCTGGTTGGAGACTATATTCCAGAGATGACCAAAGTGATTACATTTAATTAATCTATTTATATTTGGGATTTGTGATGCTATTAATGTATAGACTCTCTAACAAGTTCAACTTTAATAAGTATGTTCCTCTTAATTATGCCAGACTTCTCTTCATATAACTCTTTCCTTTGAGCTCATATGTTTATTCAACAAATATAACCCAGTACTTATACATACTAGATATTTAATTAATGTTCACTGAATAGATGAATGGTTTATTTATGGAAGATGTTATACCTGAGATGGATTTTGAAGTGTAGGTGGAATTAAAAAAGTGAATGAAGAGGGGTTAAGGAGGAAAGCCAGAGGGGTAGAAAGTATAGGCATGTTTGTGGCTGGGCTCAACGCCTGGTACTGGGTAGGTAATCAACTGAAAAATGTTGATGAATGAATGAATAATGGGGTTAGGCACCAAGCAAATAGAAAGACAAGTGTAAAGAAAGATAAGTATTAAAGTTATAGCCCCTTCAGTGAGTTTAGAGTCTGGTAAGGGAATTGGATTTTTAAATGATTAATAGTAAATCATTTATTCGTTCAACAAGTATTTACTGAGTGCCTATTATATCAGTTGGGGATTTCCAGAAGAAGAGAACCAGTCAGATGCATTTCTTTTTTCTAGCTAGATAGAAAGATAAATAGAGACATAGACATAGATAGATATAAATATTTATACCTATCTATATATATAAAAGCCTAAGCGACCAAATGACTGAATGACTGGTCGACCGGTCGCTATGACGTGCACTGACCAACAAGGGGCAGACACTCGATGCAGGAGCTATCCCCTGATGGTCAGTGTGCTCCCACAGTGGGAGCGCCACCCAGCTGACCAACAGGCGCCAGATGCCGGGTTCACAGCTGGCAAGTGCAGCTGTGGAGGTGCGAGCCTCTCCTGCCTCCACAGCAGTGCTACCGAGTGGCAGCAGCTACTGGAGCTGCAGCAGTGGCAGGCACGGTGGGGCCTGGATGAGCAGAAGTAGCGTGCTAGGCCCGGGCTCCGGCTCCTCCCTGACCACCAGTTGCTTAGTGCACTACTACATCCCCCGAGGGGTCCCAGATTGTGAGAGGGCACAGGCCAGGCTGAGAGACCCCACTGGGCCTCTAGTATCTATATATATAAAAGCCTAAGCGACTGTTTGACCATTCCACTGTTTGACTGGTAGCTATGATGCGCACTGACCACCAGAGGGCAGATGCTCAATGCACAGGCATGGAAGCGTGGAACAGACTGATGAATCTCAGAGGGAAGCAGAGGGGGGAGGGTGGGAAGAGATTAACCAAAGATTTTATATGCATTCTAGAGGCCCAGTGTACGGATTTGTGCACCGGTGGGGTCCTTTGACTTGGCCTGTGGGGATTGGGCCGAAACTGGCTCTCTGACATCCCCTGAGGGGTCCCGCATTGCGAGAGGACTCAGGCCAGGCTGAGGGACCCCACCGGTGCATGAATTTGTGCACTGGGCCTCTAGTATATCTATATCCATAGATAGCAAAAAAAAAAAAAAATCTGTCTATTTAGATAGCTAGATATAGAGAGATTTAGTTTACGGAATTTGCTCACAAGATTGTGGGGCCTGGCAAGTCTGAAACTGGCAGGGCTGGCCAGCAGGCTGGATGCCCAGAGAAAAGTTGAGGGGGCAGCTTGCATGCCTCTGGAAGCAGAATTCCCTCTTCCTTGGGGGATCTCAAACTTTTTCTCTTAACATCTTCAACTGATTGAATGAGACCCACCTACACTATAGAAAGTCAGCTGCTTTACTCAAAGTCTACTGATTTAAATGTGAATCTCCTCTAAAAAAATACCTTCACAGTGACATCTATATGGGTGTTTGACCAAGTTTCTGGTTACCACAGCCTAGGCAAGTTGGCACATGAAATTATCCACCACACTCACTAAGTGGTGGGCCTTGTTCTGGGCACTAATCATATCACAGTAAATGAGATCAATGAAAATCCCTGATTTTGGAGTTTGCAACACACGAATATGTAAAATTTACATTATAACACATGATAAATATCATAAAGAAAATAGGATAAAAAAGGGAGAAGGGGAGCTACAATATTAAAGAACTAGAGGCCCGGTGCACAAAAATTTGTGCACTTGGGGGGCGGGGGGAGGGGTTCCCCCAGCCCGGCCTGTGCCCTCTCGCAGTCTGGGACCCCTTGGGAGATAACGACCTGCTGGCTTAGGCCTGCTCCCGGGTGGCAGAGGGCAGGCCCAATCCCTAAGTGCAGCCCCTGGTCAGGCTCAGAGCAGGGCCGATTGGGGAGTTGGGGCGCCGCCCCCTGTCATGCACAGAGCAGGGCGGATCGGGAGGTTGCGATGCCACCCTCACTCACGCTCAGGGTAGGGCCGATTGGGGGGTTGGGGCACCGCCCCCTGTCACACTCAAGGCAGGGTCGATGGGGAGGTTGCAGCGCCACCCCCTGTCAC
>NW_005354673.1:1911889-1949998 GCF_000412655.1 Myotis brandtii
CGGTCCGGCTGGCTTTCAGTCTGGCTGGTTTCTGGGGTTTTGTTTAGCTTCTTATTTGCAACATAGTACATAGTTGCTTAGAGTTGCAGCTGAGAGACCGGCAAGTGAGGCGGGGAACGTTGGAGTCCGCAGCCAGCAAGCCTCATGCTCGCTTCAGTGCCTGGCTGCCGGCCGCCATCTTGGCTGACAGTTAATTTGCATATACTCATTGATTAGCCAATGAAAAGGGTAGTGGTCGTACGCTAATTACCATGTTTCTCTTTTATTAGTGTAGATGGTGAGAGAAGGCCTCATTGAGAAGTTCCTGTTTGAGTCAAGACCATACAAAAGTAAGGGTGTGGCCATACAGATAGTCCAGAAAAGGGAGTAGCAAATGTAATAGGCAGGAGGGTCTCTTATATCTGTGGATTAGCTTTTTTGTTGTTAATTCTTATCCAAGGATATTTTTTCATTGATTTTAGAGAGTGGAAGGGAAGGGGAGAGAGAGAGAGAGAAAAAAAGAGAGAGAGACAGACAGAGAGAGAGAGAGAGAGAGAGAGAGAGAAACATTGATGTGAGAGAGATCCATTAATTGCTTGCCTCCCACACATGCTCTGACCAGGACTGGTGTACAAACCTGTAACCCAGGCACATACCCTTGACTGAGAAGTGAACCTTCAGTATGTGGGCCGATGCTCTAACCACTGAGAAACACCAACAAGGGCTGTGGATTAGCTTTTAATATAAGTGCTTTAACACATGTAAAATATACTGTCAGCAAAAATGTAACAAGCAAAGCTTGCTATTGGATTATTATGGAAAGAGAGGTTATTTCCAATTGGTGCTTTCTTGGAATAGATGCCAGTGTCTAGTACTTAGCAGACATTTAATTAAATAAATTAAATATATGAATGGTACCTCATCATAGATGATGCTGTATTGGGCTGGATATGGAGGATAAGTGGAATTAAACAGTGAGCATGAGGGAAAGAGCAAGGAGGAAAGTAGGTAAGTCCGAGGTATTTTTGAGTCATGGCCACTAGTCCAGAGTGACTGAGTCATGAGGATTTGGTGGATTGGGTGTGAGAAGTGTAAGGAACACAGGCTCAAAAGGAAGATTGAAGCCAGAGTATGAAAGGCCAAAGAGCTTGGGTGTCATTTCATAACCAATTCTGAACCATCAATTTTTTGAAGGAGAGGAAAGTAAAGTTACATTGTGATTTAGGAGAGTATTTACTAAAGAACATTCTTTAAACACTTATTCTTAGAGTATTTGGTAAGTATTATATGAAAAAATGACACCAACAGCTTAATTTTTAAACCAATTTGGGGCATACTAGATTAAACAAAGTTGAACAGGGATTTTTTTTACTGCAATAATTCAAACAAATTAATATGCTAGTATGCATTGCAAAGTGATCTTAACAGGCAGCTAGCAGGCAGAGGTAGTAAGAGGCAGATGGTGGCCTGCTTTGGTACTTTTGCTGACTTTCCCTGGGGCCTGGTATTGGTAAAAGCCAACCTTGGTGCACAGCTTGATCCTCCACCCCCCACACCCAAGTCCATCAGAGGCAGCCACAAACTGTGGGTTGCTTATAGCTCCAAACAGGTTGCCCAGGACTAGTCGCAGGCAGTATCTGACATTAGCTTGCATCTAAGTCCCTCCAAAGAGACCCAGAACCAATACTCCCAGTGGCCAGCTTCAGACAACATCAGAGCAGGATCCAATTAGCTTTACAAGTGGCATATCCAAAGGAAGATCTTGACAGGCACCAGACCCTGCTGAGGTGAATTCTTACTTGTTTGGTTGGCACCTGCACAGTAGTCATACAGTATGGTTGGCATTGATCCTCACAAATCAGCCAGTTAAAGGGTGGACCCCATGCATGAATGGGCCAATAGCAATTAAGAATAAGGAGGAAGAGGTGAGGAGGAGGAGGAGAAAAAGAACAGAGGAACATAGTTAAAAGAATAAAATGGCAATAAATATGTACCTATCAATAATCACTTTAAATGTAAATGGCTTAAATGCTCAAATCAAAAGACACAGGGTAAGTCAACAAAATGCATGGATAAGAATACAAGACCATATATATGCTGTCTACAAGAAACCCACCTCAGAATGAAAAATACACACAGACTACAAGAGGGAAAAAGATATTTCATGCAAATGGAAATGGGGAAAAAAAAGGTGGGGTACTTATATTTGACCAAATAGACTTTAAAACAAAGAATACAGTAAGAGACAAAGAAAAACCTACACAATGATAAAGGGTGCAATCCACAAGAGGATATAACCCTTATAAACATTTATGCATCCAACACAGGAGCACCTTAATATGTAAACTCACTATTAGGACTGTCTTCAACTATATTTGAAAAATTATCACAAAACTTGTGGTAAAAAATCTAAATAATCATTATTTAAAAATATAAGAAATATGAAGAATAGTTCCAGGCTATTAAACCTAGACATATCAGAAAAAAAGGACAGATAAAGAATAATAAATTATAAAGAGGAGAAAAATTTCCTCAGATGAATGATTGAGTCTTTACCTTGCAAACACGTATCAAATCAAATTCAGGCAAAATAAAAAGAAATGACATCTAAACTTAACCTAAAACATATTGGAAAACTTCCTGCAAAGATTCAGGCAGAAGCAACACATTTTTTATGAATTGCTTCTCTTTCACAATATTAAATGCTAGGAGACAATCTTTAGATTTTGAGGGGAGAATATGATTTAAGAATTTTATATTCAGTGAATGTATTTTTCACATGCATGGCAACAAAGATAAATTATCATAAATGCAAGACTAAAAGTATATTAAAGTCAAGTTCTTTTAAATCTTCAAAGAAAAGATAAATCTATATTCAGAAACAGAGCTTAGAACAAGAGAGACATCTTCCTAATTTGCTTTATTAAGCTAGACTAACCTGATAAAAAGAAAAAAAGATTGTTTTCTTAGTAGATGCAAGAAAATTATTTGCTAAAATGCAAAACCTCAACTTTATCTTAAAAATAAGTAATGTATAATAGGAGAAAATTTGCTTAAAATACTAACATTATCAGTTTTAAATAAATAAAAATGTGATATTTAGTAGTGAAAGACTGTGATAATGTCAGTCAGGAATAAATCACTTATATTAGTAATTACAGTTATTTTGTATTAGTTTGAAGGTGTAACAAATACAGTAACATAATAAAATCAATGAGTTATAAATATTAGAAAAGGAGAGACTGTTATATAATTTGCAGATCATATAGAAAGCTAAAAAGAATCAACTTAAAAGCGATTAGAGCCCTGGCCAATTTGGCTTCGTGGTTAGAGCATAGGCCCATGAACTGAAGGGTCTTGGGTTTGATTCCCAGTCAAGAGCATATAACTGGGTTTTGGGTTCGATCCAGGCCCTGGTCAGGGGTATGTGGGAGGTAGCCAGTTGATATGTCTCTCTCGCATGGATGTTTCTCTCTCTGTGTCTCTCCCCCTCCCTTCCACTCTCTCTAAAAATCAATGGAAAAAATATCCTTGGGTGAAGATTAACAACATCAACAACAACAACAAAAAGCTATTAGAACTAAGAAAAGAATGACATGAGATATTCTTTTAAAACTTAAATACCCAATAATACTCATCTTTTGAAATGTGAAGTCTTAATAGAAGTAATTTCTTCCTTAATAGTTACAAATTTGAAAATATCTAAGAATAAGGTTTTCATGAAGTGCATATAACCTACATAAAGAAAATTCATTAACTTTACTAAGCAATCTAAAGGAAAACTAATGAAAACTATTCCATTTTTGAAGGATTTAATTATTTATAATATTTACTTAAAATTGGCAGACTTGGAGCTTTATATATAATACTAGAGGCCCGGTGCATGAAATTTGTGCATGGGGCGGGGGGGCGGGGCGTTCCCTCAGCCTGGTCTGCACCCTCTCTAATCCGGGTCCCCTCAGGGGATGTCCCTCTCGCAATTCAGGACCGCTGGCTCCTAACTGCTCACCTGCCTGCCTGCCTGATCGCCCCTAACTGCTCCCCCCATGCTGGCCTAATAGCCCCTAACTGCCCTCCCCTGCTGGCCTGATAGCTTCTAATTACCCTGCCCTGCTGCCCTGATTGCTCCTAATTGCTTCCCCCTGCCAGCCTGATCATCCCTAACTGCCTCTGCCTCAGCCCCTGCCACCGTGACTGTCTGGAAGGAAGGCAGACAACTGGAAGATGTCCAGTCGACCCAGTCTAATTAGCATATTACCCTTTTATTAGTATAGATGACTTCAAATATTTATTAATTCACTTCTGAAAAAGATTGTAGAAAACCTACCAAATGTTAACAGTGGTTATTTCTATACAATAGAATGCTGGGTGATTTATTGTTAATGTGATTCTTTTCCCTGAATTTGAATGAAAGTTTCAAAAGTTCAGGGTAAATCAAAAATTATTTTTTTAAAAGATAGTAACATCTTTTTTTAGCCTTATGGATATGAATAATGTATCAATTAAATGAGTGTTTTTCAAAGTCCAGTCTGCAGTCATTTCAGCAGAATTTACCTGGGGTATTTGTTTATAAATTCTGACTCTTGGATCTCATGTCACACCTGTTGAATAAGACTATCTTGATGGGAGCCCTGGAACTTATTTTGCTCAGAGTATGTACAAGAAAGGCATTTTGTAGGACAGAAAGTAGAATAAAGTTTTAGAACCTCTGGGGTCCTACTTTTGTTAGTCAGGAATGAGTTCAGGGGCAAAGCTGGAAGTCACCTGGCGGGCAAGGTGAGTCTCAACAGTTACTAAGTCACTTTTTATACTTGTAGAGCAAATGGCCCAACCAGGTGCTCATGAGCTAGAGAGATAGTCTCATTGTCCTGTAAGCTCTCATTGTTCTGTAAGATTTTTGTAAATTCCAGCTGCTATGATGGGAGCACTGCTTGCCATGTTCACCATTGTATCCCCAGCACCTTGCACAGTGCCTGAAACATTAGAGGTGCACAATCAATATTTGTTTAAGAAATGAGTAAGTGACAAATGGATATGTGTGAAACACCAGTGCTCTAAGAAAACCGCCTAGGAGCCAGGCCTGGGTCACTTTTCTCTCCTTCCCCTCCATACCTCTTTTCCTCATAACCTGATGGAGAACCCAAAATTTCAGAGAAATCAGAGGTTGCTGATTGTTAGGAAATTCTGGGGATCTTGTATCTTAGACACTTAAGAAATTGATGAAGCTTGAGGTCTGCAGTCCAGTGGTTTTGGTTTTAATACCTAAGAACACTCTTTTAGTTTATTTCTGGAAAACAGATGATTAATGAACTCTTTATGTCCTAACTAGAGGCCTGATGCATGAAAGTCATGCAAGAGTAGGACTTCTTTTTCTGGCTGCCAGCACCGGCTTCCCTCTGGCACCTGGGACCCGGGCTTCCCTCCTCTGGCCGCCAGCAGGCACCCGGAACCCGTGCTGGCTTCCCTCTGGCCCAGCTTAGTCAGGAAGGATGTCAGGTCTAATTAGTATATTACACTTTTATTATTATAGATATTTATTATGAGTAATTGGCATAGCTCACAGGATTATGGAGGCAGAGACATCCCAAGATGTGCCATCTATGAGCTGAAGATATAGGAAAGTCCATGATGTGATTTATTCTGAGTCTAAAGGCCTGAGAACCAGGGAAGCTAATAGTGTAGATTTCAGTCTGAGGACCAGAAATGAGATGAGATGTCCTAACTCAAGCAGGCAGAAAGAAAAAAAAAGGCCAATTCTTTCACCTTTTGTTCTATTCAGGCCTTCACTGGATTGGGTGAGGCCCACCCACATTGGAGAGGGCTATATGCTTTACTGAGTCCACTGATTCAAATGTGAATCTCATCCAGAAATACTCTCCCACACACACATCCAGAAATAAGGTGTAATCTTGGCACCCCTGGCTGGTCAATTTGACACAAAAAATAACCATGACAGTACATTTCCTATGGTACCAACAAATTCTAAACATATCTGCTTAAAGGCAAAATAATATTTCTTGTGAAGTTTATTGACTTGAAAATATTTTCATGTTGCTGCTGTAACAAGGCACTACAAACTCAATGGTTGAAAACACACACATCTATTATCTTACAGTTCTGTAGGTTGAAGTGGGACACAGGTATCATCAGGTCAAAGTCAAAGTGTTGGCAGGATTGCATTCCTATCTGAAGGCTCTAGGGAACATCAGTTTTCTTGTCTTTTCCAGCTTCTAGAGAATGTTGGCATTCCTTAGCTTGTGGCCCCTTCCTCATCTTCAGTCAGCAACATTGCATCTCTCCGAACATTCTTCTGTACTCACATTTCTCTTTCTGACTAAACCCAGGCAAGAAAGTTTCTCCTACTCTAAAAATCCATGTGCTTAGATTGGACCCACCTTATAATCTGGGTTAATTTCACCATCTGAAGGTCCTTAACCTTAATCATATCTGCAAAGTCCCCTCTGCAATGTAAGGTTGCATTTTCACAGGTTCCAATGATGAGGATGTGGGGCACATTTGGGAATCATTATTTCACCAACCATAGACCCCATAGAGCACCTATATTTTAGTAATTCTTTGGAATATGGGTGAGTGCCGAAATGCTCCTTTATCCATAACAGAGTACCTTTGTCCCGTGACTAAATCAGACGAATGTTCATACTGCAATTGCCAGAGGTTGCAAAGAATTTACTGCTTAGCAAAGAAAAGGACGGAAGGCTTTATTTATAAACATGATGCTTCATTTGGCCTAAGAAAGTTGAACTGAGATTTCATTCTTGCTGTGAGGATTTGACAGAGAAATAACTGTTTTAATGTAAACCAGCGTGTTCATTACTTCAGTTACAGAATCTGCCACCATGTTCTCTACTAGGATTATGGTGTTCAAGTCAATGTTATATATTTGAAGTTTATGGATATTTGGACAGTGGGGGATTGGAATCTTGAGATTTTGGAGTTAGACATTATCACTGGAAATAAATCACTCTGACTGTATTTTTTTAAGGCAGCAAGGAAAGATCCCAGACTGCGGTATTATCGACATTTATTAATGATGATCCTAAGATACACCAAAAACATGAGACTCTGAGCAAGATGGCTAGAATTTAATTAAGACCCAGGAAGAGGTTCAGTTGGTATATTTACACACCCTGTATGTCAGTTATTTGCAGAGCAATGTTAATAATCTGAGGAGAATTCAACTCATATTTGTCCGAGTATGTAAATAATAAAGTTTTTTTTTTTGCCAAAAGTTAAAACTGTGTATAGCCTGGGGAGAATTTCATAGTAACTATTTTTACCCTGTCATTTCTCTGTATCTTATGTAAACATCACTCAGAGAGGATTATCTGCAAGCAGGAATTAGTTAGCATTCAAAATAAGATGTACTCATCACGCTTTCCAAAGTGACATGCTGTCAGGGCCCCCCCGCCCTTGACTGCAAAGACAGCAGAATGAAAAGAAGGGGTCACCAACCTGAGCTATCCAAGTGTTCTTGCTTTCGACACAAATCTCTCTTGACAAGCGGAATGAACTTTCACGAACACTCTGAGGGTGTGTGTGTGTGTGTGTGTATGTGTGTGTGTGTGTGTGTTGCGTGTCTCTTTCTGCCAATGATCAGCCAATTTAGTTATAAATCACTGAGTTTTCTTTTGTATTCCCGAATATTTAGGCAGTGGGACCAGCTGTTGATTACTCGCCAGTGATACTAGTTAGTATAGACGCAGCAATTTAACTCTGGGAACACGAAAAGCAGGAGCTGAAAGGTCCCAGATGTGTTTGCTGCCTGCTGACATCCTGTGGTTTCCTGGAACTCTGCTTCCTAAGTTTGGGGGTGAAAGGCCATGTAGTGTGGTGGTTAAGAGTGAGGCCCTGGATCACAAGATTCTTGACTCTGCCACTTTCCAGTTGTGTGATGTTGGGAAAGACATGTAAGCTTAAAGGGCCTCAGTTTCAGATCACAAGATCTAGTTTTAAATCTTGACTTTGCCACTTTCCAGTTGTGTGAGGTTGGGAAAGACATGTAAGCTTAAAGGGCCTCAGTTTCCTCATCCATAGAAATAAGGATAAAAATGGTACCTATCGCATAGGACTATCGAGAGAATAAAATCATCTGATATATATGGAGTGCTTAGAACAATACCTGACACAAAATGAGGAGGAAGGCGTGTTATCATATTACTATTCTTGTTTGAGATCATTTTGTAAGTGAAACATTTTTTGTAAAGAGTTGTATAAATAACCGTTTAGTAAGCTGAATTCTTTCTAGAAATGCTTTTAGGAGAGCTGGGTATTTGAAAGAAGGTCTGGGAAATGTCTTGGGTAGTTAAAAAGTACCTCACTCTCAGGTACTGATGTCACTCATTCTTTCAGAGCATGAGGCCACATCTGTATCTCTACAATACTTGATCAGTGGGCCATGTAATCAGAGAAATATGCCTCTTCCAGAGCTCTGTTACTTATGATCCCTGGCTCTAGGTGAGGCACTGGACTTAGACACTGAAATAAAAAACAATATTTAAAAATATCAAAATGAATGCAAAAAATTTACTGATAAACAATATCAAAATTTTAAATGAATATAGGATCGATATTATTGATTTTCCCTTTTGCCTTATTCTCCAATACGGCTTTTTATGGCATTGAATAATGCACTACTACCACCTAAATAAAAATCTAAATTCTTCAGAAATATGTGTAACAACATTGGTTAACACCAATGGATGACTATAAGGAAGCACCATGCTAAATGTTTTAAATGAAATGACTCAATTAATACAAATACTCCCATTTTAGCCATCATTAAACTGAAAAGAAGTGCCTGTACAAAGCTAGTGATTGGTGGCATTGAGATTCAAACCCAGGCAGTCTGACCATAGACTTATGGTCCCATCTTTTAAACTACTGCACCAGTGTCCTTGCAGTGTGATTCAGGGACTACTCACACTGTTACTTGTAGGTGCCTGCTAGAGATGCATACTTCTAGACACAATCCCAGATCTATTGAATCCATCACTCATGGTGAGGCTTGGGTATCTGCATTTAACCAGCTCCCTCTTCCCTTCACTCTAGTTCACCTTCTCTCCCCACAAGTCTCCCTGGACTTAATCACTGTTAAGATTTTGAATATCCTCTCAATCTTTATCTCTATACAGATAGTTTTTAATTTGTATGTTCTTACTTCAGGGGAGAAGGTCTATAAATATAATCCTCATGCTTACTTTGATTCCAAGGAAAAACAGTATTAATACCATAGCTCAGTGATCTTTTAATTTATAGTTATGTCATTCATGTATGCTTTCTTATGAAAACATGAATTTGTAGCCTGTTAAGTATGTGTTTATTTTTTAAATTTTACAAGGGTAATACTATGTCCATTTATAATTAACATAATTATTTATATTACTAGTGACACAGTGCACAAAATTTGTGCACATTAAAAGGGAATTAATTAGAGGAAATATTTTAATATTGCTATTTGCCTTTTATAATACAAGTGTCAGAGAGGAAAGAAAATTAGTAAAATGTATATGAAAATCTTCCTCCTGTCAGAGTCTGAGGTGTGCCATGGGAACCAGAGTCAAGTCCCCGCCCACCCACATGTGCCTCGAAATCAGCGAGACCCAAACCTGGCTGGCCCCACCCCTGTCAAGCCCCACTGAGTGGGGTGCGCGGCCTCAGATCACCTGGCCCGGTGCCGGGGTGGGGGGCGCAGCCTGAGGTCCCCCAGCCCAGGCCGGGGGGTGCGCCTTGAGGTCCCCTGGCCTGGGCCAGGGGGCACGACCTGAGGTCACCTGTAAAGCTCCACCAGGCGGGGGGCACAGCCTCAGGTCCCCCTGTCTGGGACAGGGGGCGTGGCCTGAGGCCCCCTGTCAAGCCCCGCATGGCATGGGGTACGGCCTAGTGCCAGGATTGGGGGCATGGCCTCAGGTCCCCCATCAAGCTCTGCTGGGCAGGGGTCATGGCCTGAGGTCCCCAGTCAAGCCCCACTGGGTGGGGGGGTGCAGCCTCAGGTCCCCCAGCATGGTGCTGAGGCGGGGGGCACAGCCTGAGGTCCCCTGTCAAGCCTTGCTGAGCAGGGGGCGTGGCCTGAGGTCCCTGCTGATGGCTCATTAAAGGCTCGTTATGGGAACTCAGCCTCCGCTGTGGGTGCAGCCATCTTGTGTTACAGAATCCCTGCCTCCGCTGTGGGCGCAGCTATCTTGACCATTATGGCATGATGGTCAGTTTACATTTTCCCTCTTTATTAGATAAGATTGTATTTAAATCTACCATCTTTGAATTGTTTCTATTTTTTCTATTTTGTCCCTTATATACTTTCTTCTGGATTTATTAATTAAATGTTTTATTATTCCATTTTATTTTCACCATTGACTCAGTAGGTATACTCTTTTTTCAAAGTGCTTGTTCCTAGGGCATATAATACACATCTTTAATTTATTATGGCTTTTCTTTAAATAACTAGAGGCCTGATATATGAATTTTGTTCAAGGGCCTTGGCCCTGACCCCCACACGCCGCTGCTGAGGCTGGGGGCCTCTGCGGCCTCTGTCTTGCCCCCTGCGCGCTGTGGCTTTGTCTGGAAGGAAGGACCTCCAGGAGGACATCTGGTCTAATTAGCATATTACGCTTTTATTAATATAGATGATATATCAATATACATATATTTAAGAACCTCACTCTAGTATACTTCCATCTGTCCTTTATGTTATTGTCATGTATTTCACTTCTACATATGTTATAAAGTCCATACTTTATTATTATTTAATTTTAAACAGTGAATTATCTTTCAAAGATATTTTTTAAAAAGCAAAATGTTATTTATGTTTACTCACATATTACCACTTCTGATGTTCTTTATGTCTTTGTGTGTAGATTCAAATTTCCATCTGTATCATATTTTTTTTTCCTGAAGAAACTGTAGTGATAATTCTTAAAGCTTTTGTTTTGGTCTGTAATTGTCTTTAATTAACCTTTATTTTTGGTATATATTTTTGCTGGGTGTAGAATAATTGGTTGAAAGTGTTTTTGTTTCAGTATGTTAAAGAGGTCACTACATTATCTTCTTGTTTTCACTGTTTCTCAAAGGAAGTCTGCTATAATCATTACCTCAAGCTTTTATATCTAATGTATTTCATTGAATGTTTTTAATAGATTCTCTTTATTACTAGTTTTTATGCATTTTAATATGAAGTGAAATAGACTGATTTTTTTTCATGTCTATTTTTCTTGGGATGCTCTGAGCTTCTGGGATGTGTGAGTTTATAGTTTGGAAAATTTTTGCCATTATTTTTTCAAGCATTTTTCCTCCCTTTTGTGCATGTTTTATCAGTTGGTATTGTCCTGCCATTACTTATGTTTTGCTCACATTGCAGTCTTTTTTTACTGCTTTATTTTAAACTAGTGGCCCGGTGCACAAAATTTGTGCACAGTAAAAGGGAATTAATTAGAGAAAATATTTTAATATTGCCATTTTTGTTTCCATCTCTCCATCCCAGTCTCTCCCAGTCTCTGTCTCACTTTGTTTTTCTCAGCAGTCCTCCAGGCCTCCATGCCTCCCTCCCTCCCTCTTTCTCTTTCCTGGCTGGGAGAAGGCAGGGCCAGTCGGGGCAGCTCCACCCTTTGCCCACCCTGGGTCCTCATTCTGAGAGAGGCTCCAAGAGTGAGCTTGGAGGGAGGGAAATAAAGGGAGAAAAGGTTGTGAGCTGGTGGGCGCTGTGTGTGTCTCTGTGTGTGTGCAGTTGTGAGTGCTGGCCCTGCCTCCCCCGGCCCTGTCCCCACTGCCACAAGTCCCCACCCACCAGAGCCTGCTGCGTGCACAGCCTGGGCGTTTGGTCGAGCCATCAGTCATTTTGGATGTGACGGACCCTGGCTCTTTATATATATAGGTATTTTTCTTTGGTATGTATTTGAGTTCCCTGATTTAGTTTTTTCTTCTGGCATTATCTAACATGTTGTCAATCCCATCCAGTGAATTTTTCATGTTAGAGACTGCTTCTTTTTTGCATATTCCATTTTTCTCTTTATTATGCTCATGTTTTTTTCCTCTGTCTTCTTGGATATACTGTGCATATTGAAGGTAGCTGTTTTAATCTCCTTGTCTACTAATTCTGTCATCTTTTTATTTCTGGATCTAGTTCCACTGATTAATTTTGCCTCATAATTTTTTACTGGGTGTCAACATTGTAAATTTTATGTACTTGGATGTTAAATTTTATTTCATCCTTTAAATATTATTTGGCTTTGTTCTGGGTTGCAGTTAAATTAGTTGGAATCAATTTGATCCTTTTGAGGCTTGCTTTTAAATTTCATTAGGGCAGACCCAAACTCTCCCTTTAGCTCAGGGGTGGGGAACATTGGACCCACAGGGAATATAAGGCCCTTGAAATCATTTGTTCTGGCCCTGCCATGGCATTAGGGATGAGTTAGTTAAATGTTTGACCAAATATAGCAGGCTAATTTTTAAGCTGATAATTCTGTATGCCCTCGAATGATCCAAATGGCCCTGGGCAGAAAAAAGATTCCCCATCCCTGCTTTAGCTGAAGACTAATTTAGCCCCACTTTTTAGGCAATGCCATACTGAAGACTCTACCTAAATCTCATGTATTTGGAAGTCTTTTCTGTCAATCTGGTTTAAACAGAACTATTTTCAGCCTTGTGAGAGCTTCAGGAATTGTTCACTTCTTCTTTCCTGGCCTTGGATAGTTTCTTCTCACACGCATGTGCATTGGTCCTCAGCCCCAAATTCAAAGACTCTTTTTCTTTAGCCCTCTGGGGGATATTTCTTTGTGCAACTCCTTCCTCTACTGTACTCTGCCCCACTAACTCTAGCTGCTTTTGCCTTCTCAGATTCCAAACTCTGTCTCCTTAATTCAGCCTGAAGTTCCAAGTTCTGTCTCCTTCATTCATAAAGGCTTCTGGTTCTATTTGGGTTTCCTTTTTCTGCACTGCAGCCTGGAAACTCTCCAGGAAGTAATCTAGGGCAATTATAGAGCTCACTTTGTTTCTCTTCTCTCAGGAATCACTGGCCTGTGCTGCCAGTTGCCAAATATTTGAATATCATTGTTTCACACTCTGCCCTCATCCCCTCAGTTTTATTGTTGTTTAAGGTGGAAGAGAAATTTGGTCTGCATTACTTCATCATGACCGGTATTAGAAGTCCCCTTAAGGCCGTGGTCGGCAAACTGAGGCTCGCGAGCCACATGCACCTCTTTAGTCCCTTGAGTGTGGCTCTTCCTAAGCCTTAGGAGTACCCTAATTAAGTTAATAACAATGTACCTACCTATATAGTTTAAGTTTAAAAAATTTGGCTCTCAAAAGAAATTTCAATCGTTGTACTGTTGATATTTGGCTCTGTTGACTAATGAGTTTGCCAACCACTGCCTTAAGGACAGTAGTACTATTTAAAAGTTAAGGTCATTTTATGTATTATTTAATCTTCAGCACCATGGGTTCAAATATTGGCCTCTTCACAAATTAGCCATCTGACCACTCTTTATTTGTTTCCACATTAATAGTAATAATAATTTATAATAATAATATTTAATTCATAGAGATAATTTGTAGACTACATGTCTTGATACATGTCAGGTGTCTGGTAAATACTAAATTCTCAGTAAATGTTAGTAATTTTTATTTTCAAAGTCTCATGACCTGTGGTGGAGAAGGGTCTAAAATGGAGTCTCTGTAGCCCTTTAATTCGTGTTATGCTGCTTCTGAAGAGTGAGACCAATGAATATGCTGTTTCAAGACTTAACTGATGGAATCTGGTAAACAGAAAGAAAGTCTTAATAGTCCTTCAGTAACATACAAACATTGATGCATTATTTTAGGTTCCAAATATTCAAACAATAGAACTAGCTGTTTATTACATAGTTACCCCCCTGTGATACAAGTCCATTTAGGGGCAGTGACTTGGGTCTGGGAATATAAAAATTAAACCTGAAGAGTCCCAGATATCTCTGCTGCCTAAAAGAAGCCAATACTTTGGTAACTTGGCAAGCAAGTGGTGCACATATCTTTGATACATGATTTTTTTCTCTGCTTTTTTACTTCAGGCCACTTGTTTGCCATTTACCCACACTGTACCAATTCAACTCAAATTCAACTCAGAGCCCAGGCAAATATTTGGGATGGCACTCTGTTTGAATCACAATGCCCATGGGAGCTGGACTGTTTTCTGTAATTTCCTTTCAGGTTCAAAAAATCTATAAAGGACTATTTCAATGAAAGATTAATCTTTTCAGGAGGCATGTTTCTATTTGGATGTCCAGGGAACATAGTGAAAAATACATTGGACCTTTTCTCTTTATGCAAAGAGAGGGAAAGAGAGACAGCAAGAGAGAAGGAAAGGAAGAGAGATGGAAGGAGGAGAGAGAGAGAGAGAGAGAGAGAGAGAGAGAGAGAATAAAATAAGTGAACCAATAGAAAATTTCATTCTATCTAAATGTTTATAAGAAACAGAAAATACCCAGGGTACCTCAAAGTGATTTAACCTTAAACTTATTTGATAAGACTAAGACTGTCTGGTAAAGTCAGTGTTGGAAACCTATAAAAGCCCCAGTGTTCTAAAGAAGGTAAATAGTTGGAGGATTTGAGATCTCCCCTTCCTTTCTCACCAGCTTATTTACATTGTTAAGCTTTTAAAATAACTGTTATTTTCTTACCTACATAGCTTCCCCCTGCCCCCTGATTTTATTTCAGTTTATGTGGCTTTCCTATCAAAAAGATAATTCTTTTAAGGACAATCTGTTTTGCTTATAATTGGAGGTCATGTCAGGCCTTCAAGGGGTTTAGTGGGTTTAATTTTTTTTTAATGTCTTCTTTTCTTTGGTGTCTCTGTCATTTCCCTTTATGATGACATCTGAATGGAATTTCTTCTCTTTAATTATAAGTCACTGATGTTCTTCACACTCGCTTCCCAAGCAATGAGGAGCAGCTGGTCCTTCCACGAGGTAGGGAGGCCCTGAGATGGCCTGTGTCCCCCATGCTGAGAAGCCCTGTTAGGAATGTACCATGTTTAAATGTAAGTTCCTTTGTTTGTTTATCTGCAATTGCATGACTGACCTTAGCTAAGTGAAACCTGATGAAAGAGAAGGGAGACTCTCATCACCATCCACTGTTTTTGTTTTCTTGGCCCACTGAGTACATTTTCCCAAGTTTCTGGCATTTCATTTAAAATTTTATTTGGAACAATTTTTTTGTTATTGTTGCATATTTAAAAACAAAGGCATTGTGAGCTCTTCTGGATTTTGTGAACAAAGCTTTACAAAATGGTTACCTTTATGATAGAAGAACAAAAGCTTTGTGTTTTTTAATAACTATTTTGCTTTAGAACAGTGGAGATGATGGTATCTTACACTATCAGATCTGTAATCACGAATGAAAAGAGTACCTCAGAAGCACTGGTGGGCAATGATGGGTCTTCTCTTGGAACTTGGTACATTGTTAACCATTTAGTCTTGATTCACAAAGAAACCCTCATTTGATTGTATTAATTCCCTGGAGACCTAATCTGAAGTGAAGGAACTCATTCTCCATATACTGATCAATGCTTGCACAGATAGAGGTGGCCAAGCAAATTGAAGCAAAATGTCGAATTACAGAACAATTACCCCCATCACTCTAGAGAACATGACATGATACATAGAGTTACCAACCCAATCTCAAAGGTGTGCTTCTCCACACATTTGAGGTAGAAGTCATTGGATTATACATGTCATGATATAGATCCATTCAGGGTTGGTTAAAACCTGGAGCACATTTTAGGGGAGGGGTTTATTGTATTTTCAGTCTTTCTTATAGGGCTTTTCAGATGGGCATAAATGTAGAGGAAGTTCAGTAAATAGCTGCAGAAAGAAAAAAAAATCTTGTAACCAAAGGTTTTAATTTGATAAAGAAGGCTACTGTCTTGAATGTGTATTTATTCCCCTACTGATGTTTTACACTGATTCAGGGTAATGGTGGGACAGAACCTTACATTGCCAGAATGTTCAAACTTATGTAGTTTTTATAAAAGCAATTCTCAATCTTGTTTGGGCATCAGAAGACCAGTGGAACTTACAAAACTATACAGGTGTCTGAGTCCTATCCAAGACCTACTGAAAACAAATTTGTGGAGTTGAGACCTAGGGAGTTGATAAAAAAAAAAAAATCTGGCCATAACCGGTTTGGCTCAGTTGATAGAGCGTCGGCCTGCAGACTGAAGGGTCCCAGGTTCGATTCCGGTCAAGGGCATGTACCTTGGTTGCGGGCACATCCCCAGTAGGGGGTGTGCAGGAGGCAGCTGACCAATGTTTCTCTCTCATCGATGTTTCTAACTCTCTATCCCTCTTCCTTCCTCTCTGTAAAAAAAAAAAAAAATCTGCACAAGTGATTCTGATAAGCATAGAAGATTGAGAATCACCATGCACTCAAAATAATTTTTTTTTATTTGGTGTAATTTCTATCCATACATTATAGAATTATCAGAATAGTGCAATTAGTAGTCAATTTTAAAATTTCTGGCATATCCAGATAAACTTTTAAAAATAGAAATTTCTTTAAAAATCTGGTTTGAGAATGACATTATTCAGTGAGAACATCACTTTTACTCTCTTTAATCTTTTACTCTAAAATAAACAACAATAATCACTACTACCTCTCTTTATTGAGAGACTGGCCTCTCAAACACCATGTTGGATCTTTTCATTCAATATCTCATTTACTCTTGACATCTATATATATAAAGAGCCAGGGTCGTAACATCCAAAACGACCAAAGGCTCGACTGAATGCCAGGCTGTGTGCACAGCAGGCGAGCGAGCTGAACTACTGACCTCTCAGAGAGAGAGAGGCGGGGCTGATAAGCAGTGGCAATGGCTGCTGATGAGGCCTGGAGAAAGAAGCAGGGTGATCAGAGAAGCAGAGTGATCAGACCCTGCTTCTCTCTTTGGGCCTTGCCAGCAGCCAAGCCTCTCTCTCTTTTTCCCAGAGATCAGCAGTTCAGCCCGCTCACCAGCAGCCTAGGGTGGCCACTGATCAGTCCGTCCTCTATGATCAGGCCTAGAGATAGGCCCGGAGATGCTGACTGGCATAGAAACTGACCAATCAGAACCAAATCTGGGTGAACTGTGAGGAGCCAATGACTGCCTAGGAGGCCGAGCTTTCACACTGACTGGCATAGAAACTGATCAATCAGAACCTACTCTGGGTGATCTGGTGGCTAGACTATCAGAGCTATGTACTTTCCTTATTAATATTTTCTGATTATTTCTACAAATGACCCAATTAACTGTAGAATTTAAAAATTAATAAATTAATGCTCCTTTAAGGGAAATAAGAATCCCCCTCTGAGTGCTTCCTTTTCTTTTGAACACTAATTAAGATGGATAAAGTAGATGCACTTGTCCTGCTGATACAATATAATTAAGCATTTCAAACTTCCCAACACTCATTAATTTGTATGTTTAAATATTCAAATGCAAACCCAGTATACATCATCTCCAAAAAGGAGTAAAAACCACTTTTTAAAAAATAATAAATCTACATAAAATTTTTAGTTCCTTTATTAAAATAAGTTTATTTTATTATTTTTAATGTCTTTATTGTTGAAAGTATTACAGATGTCCCTCTTTTTCTATACTAATCAAAGGGTAATATGCTAATTAGACCAGGTCGACCGGCCATCTTCCAGATGTCCAACTTCCTTCTGGACAAAGCCATGGTGGTGGGGGCTGAGGCAGAGGCAGTTAGGGGCAATCAGGCGGGCGGGGAAGGGCAGTTGGGGGTGACCAGGCCGGCAGGGTAGGGCGGGGGGTGGGCAAGATCTAGCCTTCAGGGGAAGGCAGTTGGGGGCAAGATCAGGCCAGCAGAGGAGGGCATTTGGGGGTGAGATCAGGCCGGCAGTGGAGGGCAGTTAGGAGTGATCAAGCAGGCAGGCAGAGGCAGTTATGTGTGATCAGGCAGGCAGGCAGAGAGGTTAGGGGCGATCAGGCAGGCAGAGGTATAAGATAGGGGTGATCAGGCTGGCAAGGGGCAAGGTAGGGGTGATCAGGCTGCCAAGGGGCAAGGTAGGGGTGATCAGGCCAGAAGAGAGGCAAGGTAGGGGCGATCAGTCTGGCAGGGGGGGCAAGGTATGGGCAATCAGGCCAGCAGGCCAAGGTGTTAGGGGTGATCAGGCAGGCAGGCAGGGGTTAGGGGCAATCAGGCAATTGTCCCGGATTATGAGAGGGATGTCCGACTGCCGGTTTAGGCCTGTTCCCTGTAGGATCAGGCAGTTCCTACATCAGTCAGACATCCCCCGAGGGGTCCCAAATTGGAGAGGGTGCAGGCCGTGCTGAGGAACCCCCCCTCTGTGCATGAATTTTGTGCCCTGGGCCTCTAGTTTATTCTATAAAGTAAATATAATCATGTCCACTATAGAGATAAGACAACTTGGGCAAAGACACATGGTAAAAGTCAGAATTTAAATTAATGTCCATCTGATTCCAACACTTGTTCTCTTTTATACCAGCTATTCTCTATCCTCATTTCTGTTTACTTTTTTTACCCTTCTCCACTCAGCTCCTGTGCCCTTGAATTCTTTTAGTTTGCTTTATCTCTCTATGCCATGAGATATCTGCTTGGAATCTGAGAGGGAAGGGTGAATATGTCTCACAGAAGTTCTTGGTAACAATGATTGCCTCAGTCTTCTCGTAAGTATTTCCATTTGGAGAAGTTCTCACAGTCACTGATTTGATGAACCTTGGTTTGGTGTCCTTTGACTAATGGAAATATTTATATTTTTTGACTGCTTCATTTTAAAGAATGTCCTGGACTTGCACAAGAGAACATAAAAACCTGCTGTCCCTCTTTCCATTTCCAGACCCAGACATGACCCCAGTACATTGAAGCATATGCTTTTAATTTCACATTGTTTTTCTATTCCAAAGGCCATCTCTCTGAACTAGGGTTTAAAGTAACTCTATGAAAAGCAAATGCAAAATGAAGCTAATGAGGGCAGTGGCTTTGGTTAAAAAGTGCCAGAAATCACTGAACAATCTGTGTAATCTGTGTTTTGGTTGAGTCATTTATATTGATGGACTTCCATCTACACTTTCTGTGGACCCGGTGCATCTAGCTGCTCAGCCACCTATGTATCTCAAATTCTGCCCAAGAAATACCACACTACTTATCTCTTTCTTTTCTCCTCTACTCACTTTTCTCTTTAGGTGGGGCATGGTGGAAAATGGCTAAGGCTAAGAACTACTATTCAAAATAAAAGGAGAATTTAGACATTGATACTAGTCATGGAGAAATATTTGATTTTTCTGTGGAGCTAAGGTGAGCATGTACTTGAAAAGTGAGACTCCATGTGATAGTTTACAAATTTGTTTATAAATTGTGGAGGATAATAGTTCTAAATTCAAGGAACACATCCTGGCTGATGTGGTTCAGTGGTGGAGCGTCAACCCATGAACCATGAGGTTATGGTTCTACTAGTATACCCAGTCAGGGCACATGCCAGGGTGATGGACTT
The DNA here is from genome assembly GCF_000412655.1 of Myotis brandtii. Taxonomy (NCBI): domain Eukaryota; kingdom Metazoa; phylum Chordata; class Mammalia; order Chiroptera; family Vespertilionidae; genus Myotis; species Myotis brandtii. The sequence goes on from NW_005354673.1 coordinate 1,931,363, forward strand.
AATCCCCAGTAGGGGGTATGCAGAAGGCAGCCAATTAATGATTCTCTCTTATCATTTATGTTTCTATCTCTCTCTCCTTCTCTCTCTCTCTCTCTCTCTCTCTCTCTCTCTCAAATCAATGAAAACAGTAAAAAATTCAGGGAACACAGAGATGAACAGCTTCTTTTGATCAATTTCAGAACTAAAGAAATTGACCAAATTGTCAAGGATGGACTATATCTGCCTAACAAAATATATTGCACAGAGTTGATGCTCAATAAATATTTGCTAACTGAGTGTGCGACCAAAGACTAGAAGGAGATGTTAGAGTTTACAACTGGAAACCACAGAGCAGTTATGTGGAGTCAGAAATGTCATTTCTGTTCATAAGACCATGTGTGATCCTGGGCAAGTGACATAGCATCCCTGTGGTTCAGCTGCTGCTTCAATAAACTGAGGTTTATGACATATACCTCACAGATTGTTATGAAAATTAAGTAAAATGCTATATGTGAAAGTACTTTATTAATTACAGGCTAAGAATAATCAATCAAGGAAATAGGATGTAATGAAAGGTTTGGTAGAGAGTCATGAAAGAGAAATTAATTGGGGAAACATTAGACTACACATATTTGTACCTAAAAGCTATTGTTGTAGAAGATAAATAAAAACTTTGGTTTAATGTAGATAGTTGAGTCAGGGCAAGGATCATGTCTTGTTAATACTTATAGTTCCAGTTCTAAGGGTGTCTGCCCTAGAGTAGATATCTGTCCAATGTATGTTCGAGAAGATAGACGAATGAATGAACATATGGGTGTGTGGCTGCATAGCTCTGGATGCATTTTTAAGTCAGAAATGGAAAAGCAGTTTTTAAATATTTTGTAATTGATTGTAGAGAGAGGAAGGAAGAGGAAGAATCGATGTGAGAAACATCGGATGATTGCCTCCCGTTTGCACCCTGACCAAGGACTGAACCTGCAACCTGGGCATATGCCTGACTGGAAATTGAACCTGTGAATTTTTCATGCACAGGATGACTCTCAACCAACTGAGCCCCACAAGCCAGGGCTGGAAAAACAGATTTTGATATTCTCTTTAGCTCAGCCCAATACAGTGGTGTTGTTGTTGTTTTGTTGTTTGTTTTTTTTTAACAAAACAAAACAAAAATAACAAAACAACATAATGACTTTTAATAAACCTTTTGGTGAAACATGCAGTGTTTTACCTCAGTTTCTAGAAAGACAGATGATGGCATGAAATACTGCTGAGACAATAAGGCTTGTTCTGTGTGATTGGAAACCACATTTTCTGAATTAGTATTATAGTCATCCGATGAGACTGAGCCAAGTGTTAAATTATTGTTAAAGCAGAAAAGAGGTCTAAAGACTATGCCATCAGTCTGTTTTCTCACATGTGGTAGAGCAAGCTCTTGTGGTGCCTGTTGGCAATGGGAACCAATATTCTTATTAGGCATGGGGGCAAGGGGTTGGGAAGAACAGAATGATCTTTTTTGGTGAGCCAGCTTCATACAGAATTAGGGACAATTATGAATGAGACATTTACACTAAGTTCCAAGCCTTATTTGAACCTGTCAGAATTTCAAAAGCACCAATTTGGCATATTTCATAATGTGTGTGTTCATTTTGGTAGGGCTTGAGCTTTTGTACCCTTACATTTTGCTCATTAACGTTTTACACAGAGAATTGTGTGTGTTGGATAATAGGCATCCAAACTATTGGTGAATTCAACTGAGTAGCCCTTTGGTTGCACAAACTTGTTTTGATAGTTTGAAATACCCAATAGGGAAGCAAGATACAAAAATTTGACTTTTAGAGGCTAACAAGATAGACATGAAGCTCTATGAAAACAATCCAGTTCCTGTTATTGCTCCCATAGGGAAACTTTCTTGGGAATAACAAATGCATCAAGTCTAAGTCTCTTCAAGAGAAATAGAAGGAGCAGTTGTAGAAAAAGAGGCACAGTAATTAGATTTATCTATGTTCTTGGGTCAACACACATCAGTGAAGGATGCTTTCTGATTACTGGATAGCCAATCTCCAGTCATAAAATAATTACTATAGTGCCTACCATGTAAAGGATAAATGTGGGATTATGGCCATAGATAATCTTTTCAGGCACATGGGTAATACTTGAAGCCCACATTGATGTGTTTGAGTGTAACAGGTAAAAACCTGTTCCTTTCTCTTTTCCCTTCTTGAAGAACCTAAAGAATCCCTAAGGTATTTGGGAACAAATGCGTGATCCTATGGTATTATTAGGTGAAGTGTAGGTATAGAGAACCTCTCCACTATTTATTCATTTATAAAACATATTTATTGGCCAGGCACTATGTACCAAATATTATTCTAGCTGCTTGTGTTATAGTGATGAACACAACAAAATCACTGTCTGTATGAAACCTACATTCTGGTGGAGAAGACCAGTGGTGATCAACCAACCAGATAAACATATATTATGATGTCAGATAGAATAAGTATGGTAAAAAATATATAGTAGGCTACAAAGATAGACATAAACAATCTGTGGTACATCTACACAGTGGAATACTACGCTGCAGTTAAAAAGAAGGAATTCTTACCATTTGCAACAGCATAAATGGAACTGGAGAGTATTATGCTAAGTGAAATAAGTCAGTCAGAGAAAGATAAATAACACATGATCTCACTCATTTCTGGAATATAATGAACAACATAAACTGATGAACAAAAACAGATCCAGAGACAGAGAAGCATCAATTAGACTGTCAAACCTCAGAGGAAAGATAAGGGAGGGTGGGGGTAAGAGGGAGAGATCAACCAAAGGACTTGTATGCATGCATATGAGCCTAACCAATGGACACAGACAATGGGGGGTGTGAGGGCATGAGTGGGAGGGTTGGGAGGATAAAGACACATATGTAATTCCTTAATCAATAAAGAAATTAAAAAAACAATCACAGATTGGGATGGCCATTTTAGAAGTGATGAAGGATGGCTTCTCTGAGAAGTTGACATTAGAGGAGAAAGCTGAATGGAATGATAAAGCAAGTCAGATGAAGGTAAGGGGGAGATTGTTAGAAGACAGGGCAGTAAGTGCAGAAAGCTTGAGATGGGATCACACTTAAGTTCTTACAGAAGCATAAAGGAAGTGAGTGAACCTTAAGTGGAAAGATCACATGAAGAGAATGAGACTGGAGAAACAGGTAGCAAGAGAACCAGGGACCCCCCTATAGATCATGGTTGGAATTTAGGTATCATTGCAAATGTGATGAGAGAGTTTTGAGAAGGTGAGCAATATGATGCTTTGTATTTTCAATTAATGCTTCTGCTACCATGTAGAGACTAAATTTCTTGGGTCAGCCACAGTGTGCAAGCAAGACTAATCTACTCCCTCTTGTGATCTTTAGCCTCAAGGGCAGAGAAGCCATCTCTACATATCACAGTTTCAAGTGTTCTGCCTTAACCTGGTACTTCATAAGTATTTGGTAGATATTGAATATATCTGGAAGGGTGGAGAAGGGAAATTTCTAATTTAGACTGGGGCAAAAATACCTCAGCCTCACATGACTTAGGACACTTCTTACGGAAGGATGTTTCATGAAAAGTAAAATGGGTTCCTTCTGTTTTCTGGAGTCTCTTACATGATTCCCTGGGATCATGGGAAGATCATTGCAATAATTGCCATGCAATACATGCAGGGATATATTGGGGAAGCTATGAAAAATCACATGGAATGGGGACAAGAAAAAGTTTGAGTCATACAGAAAATTTGGCTTGAGGCTGGAGACCAAGACTAGATGGGGCAGCTGGTTATCTTTTTGTCATGAGTTGAAAGGCACTTTGCATATTTAAACCATGGAATCATTAACATTTTTCTTCCTTCTTATTAGTATAAAATGTATTTGATAAGGTCAGTGAGTGTTGGAGACTTGGCCCCCTCTGGAGACTTGTCCTGACCTGTGTCCATAAAATCACCCTCTTCTAGCTAAATAAAAGAAACATATCTGTGCAAGCCTACTCAGAATTCTGACTTGTGAGTGTCAGGCAAGTCTGAGCTACCTCCCTTATTATAAACACCATCTCTACAGGAGGTGGACATTCTTAATTTTTACAGTCATGATGCAGTCATGCTTTGAGATCATCTAAGAAGTGCTGTAGCAGCAAAAAACATTATTACTATTATTATGGCAGTAATGACTATTATTATAATGCAGTTTGGGGGACCTGAGGAGAAATGGCAGTTAAGGGTAAATTTCCGCCCCCCACCACCCATATATTAGTAAAATTTGCAGTATCAAAAACCTTGTGTGTTTTTCCATGCATCTGTGCATGTGTAGTGGGCATAAGGAGGCAGATGTGAGTATTAAGATGTTATTACTAGAAGATATGTACTCAAATCCATTTTAGTGACACTGTGTTTAGAAAACATCATTCTGTCCCATTTACTTAAAATCTAGAGCACAGCTTTCCTTTGTTTCAGTAATAATGTGTTGGTGTGAAATATGATTTCCCTGCATATCACTTGGGATGTTATGTGATCTCAGAGGCTCTGGATGCAGCAGGTGGTTGTGACATAAAGTATTTATTTCACATATTACTCTAACTACTCTGGGGAGCAAGAGGAGGTGACAGGAGGTCTGTGGTTTGGCATCTTTATCATGTCCTATGTTTTTGCCACTTTTTTCCTTGATTTCCATATTTGGGAATCTGATTTGAAAAATGAATACTTACTAATTCAACAAGCATTTATGAAGTATCTATTAAATGCTATGCCTGGTGTTAGTTTACAGGATTAATGGGATGAATATGATTTGTTCCCTGCCTTAAAGGTTTTATAGTTTAGTGGGGAGTCAGACAAGAATATCAATAGGTCTGATATATTAAATTCAAACTCTCTCATTGCCCAAGTGCCGTGATCAAATGTGCACCTTGGATGTCTTTCTCTGGGGTCAGTGTGTAGTATGGATTTAAGTGGGTTGGATTTGAAGCAGGGAGAGTCTGAGCAAGGCCATTGAAGGAGTACAGGTAAGAGATAAGCACCTAACTGTTAAGTCCTTGGAAGGATTTGATTTTTCATCTTTGATACCCAAACACTTGACATTATTTATCATGACACCAAGTAGAGGGAATGGCTAGTTCGCAGGGTTCAAATAATCTGTGTGGTTGGAATATTCAGTTCCCTCATGGTGTGTCCTGAATGTGAATGGAAGAGGTCAATGACTGTTTTTCAGGGGTTGGGAATACCTTGACATTTCCCTTGAGTTTGAGGGATTCTGTGTAGTTGAGAAATTGACTTAGAAATGTTATGTGAGACATTCTTATAGAGGGTTAGAGTTGCATGTGACATTTTGGGCATGATCCTAAATGTTGCCTAACAGTGTGTGCACAATGATAATGACCAAAATTATTGTTTCTTTTCTGCCAGATTAGATGCCAAGGAAAAAGTTAGAGACCTTCTTCTTGGATTTGAGTATTGTTATAGCAGGTACAGGGAGGGTGGGCAAGAAAGAGAGAGAGAGGGAGATAGAGATAGAGATATAGAGATAGGGATAGGGGGAGAGAGAGGGAGAGAGAGAGAGAGAGAGAGAGAGAGAGAGAGAGAGAGAGAGAAAAGAGGAAAGAGAGACTACATATGCTTTGCCTGGAGTAGATACAGTAGGCTTGGGGGAGGTGCTGGTTGTTCACTTCAGGCATAAGATTCAGTGAGTAAACAAACTCACAGGGCTATACGAGATGTACTCTATAAATTATTTCCTTTTGTGAGAAAGCTATAAAGCCCATGACTTTTAAGGTTATAGAGTAAAGAAGCTCATTGTTTTCAGTTTATAATCTGAAAGGCTGAGAATGCCTTTGTGTCACTGGGAAGTCTGTAATCACTATGAATTAATGATGCAGAATACAGTTACAGGAGTCATTTACCCACTTAGAGATCAAATAACTTTGGGGGACTTCTGGAACTTTGCTTGTATGCAAATATTTTATGTTAATTACAAAAGACACCTCACTGAAGTTAGCCTTACTTCACATCAGACCTGGGTTATAAAGTATGATCAGATATTTTCCATTTCTTCTGCGAGTGTGGAAAAAAGAGGAATGACTTTAAAGGGAAGCTCTTTCTTGGTACAAATAATATAACAAACAAGCAAACAGTAGAAGACTTATATCAAATCATCAGGAGAAAATCGTGATGGCTATTGTGGTGAGAAAGCCTTCCTTGGTTTTGCCAAACTCTATGTTTTCCTGAGTTTTGATAATAGTCTTCTACCTTTTAGGGATCCTTTCAGGTATGATAAGGGACTGAATAAACTCATTAAGTTCAGTATTAACCTACTATTATATTTAATTGAAAGTAACCTTTGTGGCATTTGCAGAAGCTTGGGCCATATTGAATTGAAAGGTGATTTTATTGTCTTAAAGTAAGAAAAGGATTTCCAACTTTATTGTCAGTAAACATCTTTAGCAATGCAGAAATAATATGGGTTGCACAGGGACACACTCCATGATATGAAATCACTCCCTTCTGTGGCTATATAAATGTTTTTGTCTTTTTATATCTTCAGAAGAAGCAGAAAATGGTCCCCTGTTAAGATGCATAAGTGAAGTTCGATTGATCTTTATTAATACCTTCTTATAATAGGCACCATGCTAAATGTTTTCATGTGCATGATCTCATTACATCATATTTTATTAAACGAGGGAAACAGGTAAAAGAGACTAGTGGGTGTTGTTGTTGCTGTTTTTCTAAAGAGACAGAATGTGGCAGAACTAAGACTTGAAGCTTTTGACTTTGTGGTTCAAGGTACTTCCCTGTGCATCTGTATAGTCTTCTATTCTTACCAACACACTGCTGGTAATACCCTGGCTCTCAGACAAACAAGCAACATTTTTGTTCCACCCACTATCACCTTCAACCCTCTCCCTAACTCCCAGGCTAAAATCTGGCATTCTCATTGAAAGTGTCCACCTCTACATTTAATTCCTCAACTGTTATCTTCATCCACACCCAGTGTTGAGATATGAACTTCAGAATTCCCTTGACTTTCAGAAATGGTGGTTTCAGAGGTCTTCATATACCCTCTGCTGTAATATTAAGAGACACACTGTAGAGAACCTGTTTATTGTAACTTCCAGATATATTTTAAATCTGAATTTTCTTTATTACCACATTTTTTATTCTAGCTCAAGCCACCAACTTGAAACAGACAAAAGTCTGGACTATGAGAGTATTTCATATTTTGCTTCCAGAGCATGGTGCATGGGCCAATAGTGTTGGCATCATCAGGGAGCTTGTTAGAAATGCAAAATCTCTGCCCCACCCTGGACTTGGAGAATTAGAATCTGTATTTTAACAAGATCTCCAGATATTTGTGTGCACTTTAAAGTTAGAGAATCTCTGTGATGACAGACCTCCTTTGCCTCCTTCATTACATTCTCCCCTTTACATTCAATGTGATTTTTAAAAATGTATGTTCATATCATTTCTCCACTGTAAATGCTTTAATGGCTTCCCATCTCAAAATAAAACCCAAACCTCTCTACAATAATATACGAAGTCCTCCAAGATCTGTTTCCTACCCATTCCCAGGCACCTGACTTCCTTTCAGTTCCTAAAACACACCAACAAGACTTGCCTCATTATTTCCTCTACTCAGAACACTCCCCTTTTGCTCTGGGCATGATCTTAGTTTTCTTAATCTTTGTCTTTTTAAATGTCACTTTTTGGATAAAATTCACCAAGATTCCTCTAGTTTTTCTCTATCATAACCATGTTGATTTCCTTCAGAACTTATATTTCAATTAGTTGTTATATTATCTATTTACTAGAGGCCTGATGCACGAAAATTCATGCAAGAGTGGACCTTTCTTCCCCTGGCTGCTGGCACTGGCTTCCCTCTGGCACCCGGGACCTAAGCTTCCCTTCTCTGGCTGCCACAGGCACCTAGGACCAGGGCTGCTTCCCTCCGACCGCCAGCAGGCACCCGGGACTCCGGCTTTGCTCTGGCTCCAGCTTCATCCAGAAGGATGTCCAGAATGATGCCCGGAAGGATGTCCAGCCTAATTAGCATATTACCCTTTTATTATTATGGATATCCTAACCATTGTCCATTTCCCCTCTTGGACTAGATAAGGGTAAAACACATGACTATTTCCCTAATACTTAATACAGTGAATGGCACAGGGAAGATACTCTATAAATTTCTGTTGAACAATTGAGTAAACATAGTTATGCTCTTGCTTATGGAATTTTTTTCAGGAGTATATAATTAAAGAGAACTTGTTAGTATTTATAATCCTTATGATTATTAGGATTTTTTTGTAGTTTTATGTTCAGTTAGCTATACAGATTCTGAAAGACTCCTAATACCAACTTTTAGCAATACCAGTGTAGTGATTTTTGTTTCCAAGCTATTTGCAGATGTTAGCTAGTTCTCATTTACCTACTGTAACCAACATATATTACCTTTATATCAGATATCCAGCCATCTTCTTAATGGAAACCAGAAATGGTTTTCTATAAGTATAATTGCTTTGATCAAGAGTTGATGAGGGAACATATTGGACAAATATTAATTTCTTTATGGTCTTTTTAAAGACAAAGTTCAGGAGAGGATGAAGTGGTAATGAGTTCAAGGGCTGATGTCTTGAAATATTAGGCTACAACTGATGGCTAACTCAGGGTCAGAAAAAGAAAACTCCCTTGTGATGTATCATTGCACAATTGCATGAAGCAGATGTGTAATCGAGGCTGTATCTTTCCTTGAAACATCTGGCATTAGTCATCATGGAAGCAGGTGCCTAGGTTGAACAGATCACATGAATGTTCCAGGATGACACATTTCTGTTGTTTCTGGGTTGCATTTGAATTTTCTTTGGCTCCTGTCAACCCAAGCACATTAATGATCAAAATGATAATGCAGAGAAAGATTGCCCAAGAAAGAGGGGTAAACAAGGTGGTTGCTGCTTCTGGCATGATGGGCTCTGGGTTTCAGAAAAATTAGTAAGTCATCCTGTGATTGACAACCCATGACAGTCCAGATGTAATGTTTGTATACTTATTGTGACAGGTTGAATCACAATTTTCATGAATGGTGCTTGTCTCAGAATAGAAGGTTTGCCTCTAGTTAGTCAAAGTCTTTGCTAGGTCTTAGCCAACCATGGGTCAGGGTGTCATAAAAGTTTACTGAATTGTACCCTTTGTCCTCACATCAGGCTTTGTGTCTCACTTGATGAAGGTCTACAAAAGTCCTGGAACAAGGTTTATAAATGTATAAAACTTTAGCCAGGGTACAACTGTGAGAACTCACTAAGAGAATGTGGTGAAGTCACCTGTTCTGCGATGCTTTTTCCCTTTGCTTTCCTCTAGCATGGCATTAATTCATTGATTGTTAGATTTCCAGGATGAAAACCATCTGGTTATTCAGGTCTGTGGATTATGATCTCTTAGAATCTCATGCTGAGTTTGGCTGGAACTTGTGAATATTTGAGGTTCTCATAGTGGCTCTGTTTCTCAAGGTGTGGTGTGCTAACTATCTGTTTCAGACTTACCTGGCATGCTGGTGGAATGCATAGATTCCTGGGGCTGTCCCTACAAATCTACTGAATCAGAGTTTCTAAAATAAGGTTTAAAATTATATGTTTCTAACAAATGTTTCAGATGAACCTGATTAATCCTAAAAGTTTGAGAACTATTAGCTTCTGTTAAAGTTAAATGTGCAATTTTAAAATTATTTCTAATAGACATTAAATAGAATAGGGGATTAATATAGTTAATAAAGATTTTGTGAATCAGCAATAATCTTACAGCCCATTTTTTGGTTTCTCAGCTATGATGCTACTGAAATTATCCTACCATTAGAAATTTAAATATATGAGTCCTCAATGGTGACTCTCTATAGAACAAAGACTTATTTTCAGAGATGGTTTACATGGTTTGGAGTGCATGTGTGTGTTTGTGTATGTGTGTAGAAGAAAGGAGAATTAACCAGGAGCCTGTTGTGAATGAGGATTTTAGATTGCTCTTTCTTATCCCAAGTCAAATACTTATGGACTACAAGGACTACGAAGACTTTGTCTTTTTTTTTCCTTTAGTGAAATGATTTTAAGAAATTTCCTTCTGTCTTTTCCTTTTGCAAAAGTATATCTACTCCACCTAAACTCTTCTCATGACCATTGTTATTTAACAAAAAAATCTATAGTACAAAGATGCAAAAATCATCATTTGAAAACCATTTAGGGTGTTTTTAGTCCTCACTGTTAGTCATTTCTTAGGCATAATTATAACAGGCAAATAGTAAATACACAAACTGAGTGTCAACATGTAACCAACACTGAGATCACTGGTACCTGAGAAGTCCCTCTTTTTCCTAATTCCAGTCACTAAGCCTTTCCAAGAAGAATACAATTTCCTAATGTCTAGAATTCATCTTATTTCTGATAAATATCTACTCACTTTTTTTTTCTGTAAACATTAGTCTTTCTGTATATATTGGAATCCTTAGCATCTTGATGATCAATATTTATTCAATTTGACCTTTCCTTACTAAATCCTTATCTTTAAAAGACAGTTTCCTTTTGCTAATTTGTAATTCTAGAATTTTTCCTTTATTGAGGGAAGTTCTCTAAGTTCAACTTGAATCATTTCTGTTTACTCTATGTTTTGTTTCTAATCTGAAATGTACAAATTAAAATATCAGGATGGTATTAAATAGTCAATATCAATTATGAAGCAGTCGAGGAAATTGCTTGAATTACATTAGCTTAAAACAACCAGTTGACAACTTTTTCCATTTTATACAATGGAAAAACTTGGTCAACAAGCAAAACAGTTGATTGGATATAATGGATTTGATGCAGTAGTTTATTGGGACTGGGGCTAATCCAACAGGAATTGAGATTTGGTATATTAGGGAATGACAAATAAAAATAAATATGGAACTATTGGGGACTTCACATAATTTTTTTCTATTTTAGTGATAAATCAGACTGGTATTCTCAGCAAGGGACAAGCCTATTATCTGCAGGATTTAAACTAAAAGGTATTATGTCAATGTGAAAAAAATACTGTACTTGGGGTCTGACACCTTATGTGGCCATAGGAAAGTTGTATAGCCTCACTTTAAGATTCAGTTTTCAATTCTATAAAATGAGAATAATACTATTTTCTTTGAGAAGTTGTGTGAGAAGTAAATAAGATTAATATTTCTAAACATAAATAAAAGGCCTGAATATAGTAATTACTTAATCAATGTTGGCTTCCCCTATCTTTCAGCATGGTAGCATAGCATTTTCAAACAAATTTAACATGGGAGGCCGATTCTAGTATAAAAGAAAACATAACTGTACTATAGCCTTTTCCACGCATTCTATTATTTACCTACTATTCCAAAACAAATTCATGCTAATTACATAGAATTTGGAAATTGAGATATGAAAAAAATCTCGCTTAATCTCACAGTTTGGAGATAGCATAGTAAATATTGGTTTTTATAAGTAGCTTACTTAGCACTGTATTTAGTACCCCTCAGAATGCTCTGCACAGAGAAGGCGTACTCAATGTTTAGGAAATTGAACCTTTCCAAGAAGATAAGACAGTGGTTGTAAATCCTTTAGAAACATTAATTACAGGCTTAGAATTGAATCCAGCAGACTTTCTGTTCTACCTGTTATTTTTTTCAATCCTCAAGGACAGATACTTGTCCTATTAACTTCTCAAATAGCTCTAGGGGCAGAGATTACAACATCTCTTTTTTACAACCGGTAGGTCTCAGAGCAGATGTTAATAAACTAAATCATTTTAAAACTCAATTTTATTAGGCTTTCATTGCATTTTAAAATTAAAGGCAGGTTTTTCCTTTCTTTTTTTAAAGGAGAACAGCATGGTGGGAAAAACTGAATTAGGAATGCCAAGAGCTGAGTTGTAGCCCCTGCTCATTCATTCATTCATTCATTCATTTCCCTGCCTTAGGACCTAGGTAAGTAGTGCAACTGTGTCACCTTGTAGTAACAGGGGAAATAATGCCTATGCTGCTTTCTTCGCATGTAGTGACTGTGGAAATCAGTTGTGATGATATATGTGGTGATGTTTTTCATGCACTATGGTGCTATAAGCTTTTAGTATGGATATGGCAATAATAGGAAACTGTGCATAACATTAATATAAATAATTCTGTTAGGCTCTACATGAAAGCAATGAATGGAATTGACTTTATTCTCTGCCAATTATTTCTAGGTTCTTAATCATTCTAGATGAGTGTAGCAGGCTGAGTTGTACCTAGAAAATACAAAATTCTAGAACTTTTGTGGATTATCATGTCATCTCTTTACTAAATTCTAGTCTAGAAATTCAGAAAGCAGAATTAGGGGGTGGGGGAGATAATACATGTTCCAGCCCTCATCTTACCTAGGTCTAAAGGTCCATTTATATTACCACTTTCCCTTAGTTTCTATCCTTAGATACAACATAATGATAATTGTTGTCCAAAGCATTAGCATTTGGGGGAAAAATAACATTAACCCCTAAATAATATAAGCATGTATCCCTTAGACATGTGGTAAGATTTCTATGTCCCTCAACAGAAAGAATATACATTTTGAAGTTAGAACAAACTGGGTTGAATTATTGCTCCACTTCAGCTATGTGACTACAGGCTAAGTCATTATCCTCTCTAAGTCTCAGCCTCATGAGGATTAAGTGAAATGGCACATCTAGTGCACCCAGGACAGGGCTTAGCCCATTGTAGGCATTCTGTGTTAGTTTTCTTTCCTTCTCTTTGCACCAAAATATTTCCTCATTTTAACAGATAAGAATGTTTGACAATTTAGAGTAACATGAAATATCTATTGGATTTATTTTACCTAGGAATAGTGTAAAAATCTATGCTTTTATTTACATGCATTAAGAGGCCAGGAATTATATTGTCAAAAAATATGTTTTATAGAAAACTTGCTTGCCTTGCATAATGCACAAACATAAGCTACAGTTGGGTTAATGACTTAAATGTGAAACAGGAACCACAGAAGGGATAGAAGAAAGTATGGAGGGATATTTTAATGGTCTTGGATTAGAAAAAGGCTTTCTTTCCATGATAACAACTCGGGGGGAGTCTTTAAAGAAAAATATGACACATTTGATTGTACTAAAATTTAATACCCCCGTTTGGCTAAACAACAACAACAACACAAACAAACAAACAAACAAAACAAAAACAAAAAAACATAACCATAAAACAAAGGGTAAACTCATTTACAACTCAGAAGCAAAGGCTAATAGTCTTAACATCCTTATGGAGCTTTGTAAAGAGCTTCAGCAAATCAATAGGAAAGATAACCAATTTAGTACAATAAGCAAAAGTCATAAAAGGGCAATTATTTAGGCGACTCACTCTTTCCACCGGTAAAGCTTACTTTGGTAGTATTGAGTCCAAGTGCTGAAAGGATTAAACCACCTTTATATGCAAATGGGAAGATAATGATCCTATATTGGAGCACCATGACTAGCTCTGTTTTGAATGAATGAGTTTTCTTGACTGGCTGAGTGGTTATGCCTGTAAGTTTCCTAAAAAAAAAAAAAAAAATTGTTTAAAAATTCTAGTTTTTAAAATGTGATCTTTCCAAACATTTTCATTTACTTTTTCCTCTTTGTCAGAGCATTCAAGAACACACATCTAATAATTTCTTGATGACCCAGTTCATCGAGGACATTGATTACTGTGCTAGAATGTAGTGCAATGAGGTTAGGAAGAGCTGTTTATCCCTATGCTAGCGAGGGTCAGAGTGCTATGCATTTTGAATTCTTAGGGAGATATTAATGCTAGTAACAAAAGACAATCATATAAATTATAGTTACCCTTTAAAATCCCCTGGAAAGTTTCCCCCATGGAGATGAATATATAATCACTCTCTAGTAATTCCTGAATAGCCCATTTTTCTTTTTCACTGGAAAGAATTGTTCTTTCTTTGATTAAGACTCAGATAAGATAGTTGGTTTCCAATGAGGTACCGGGTTCTATTAAAAAAAATCTGCAGTCCTAGCTGGTTTGGCTCAATGGATAGAGCATCGGCCTGCAGACTGAAGGGTCTACGAACAGATTCCAGTCAAGAGCATATGCCCGGGTTGCGGGCTTGATCCCCAGTAGGGAGCGTGCAGAAGCAGCCTATCAATGATTCACTCTCATCATTGATGTTTCTCTCTCTCTCTCTCCCTTCCTCTCTGAAATCAATAATATATACATATATTTTTTAAATCTTCAATTAAACTGGGCACTCTGTGTTTATACTTTACATGAATGTGATTACATCTTCATACCTACTCTATGAAACATACCCATTTTACAAGTGAGAAAATGGAGGCTTTGAAAAATTAAATTCCTTATCAGCTGATGCATGGGAGCTAATAAGTGGAAGAGCCTGAGATTTTGATTTAGATTAATCTTATGCTATACCAAATTTCTTAGAATTGTATGTAAAATAAAAATAAAAATGTTCGGAGTGAGGGTCTAATAAACTCTCCACTGAATAAAACATGGAAGTTTGAGGTCTGAGCCTTGGGAGTAAATGTGTAGGAGCTACTCAGAGGCTTGACTGTCTTCTGCCTCTCATCGGCATTCTGCCCAGGAAAGGCATTACTCCGCATATCTGTAGCGATGATAAGTACAGTATGAGGTGCCATGGTTTATAAAGATATAGTTTTTGATCATGTATGCAGCTTGCCACACTGTATTATATGAAATACATTGTGATTGAGCAATGAATGAAAATAATTTCATCTTCTCCTGGGGATTTCACATTTCACACCTCTACACTGGCATTGTCCTCATGAATCTTTCATTGTGCCTCAGAGTTGGGTAATAGAATTGAGCATCTCAGAGATGGAAGCTTTCCTGGGAGGGATGTGCATAATCAGATGATGAACAATACAATTGACTATGCATGATGTAACTCCTACTATATATACACCCCAAAGAAAACCCTGAGTAAGGAAAATAAACCCACCACGGCATGTTTGCTATTTATTCATGATTGCACAGTTCTTGGCTTCGATACTCTGGACTCAAAAATGGTGACGTAAATGGCAAGAGTTATGGGGAGGCTCTGAGAAACAGGGACTTTTATATAAACCTTTCTTGTAATCATTGTGATCAAATGACTTAATGTGCCTCTGTTTTTTGTTTTTTTTTTTCTAAAAAGAGATTAGCTAAGGAATCATTCTCCAAACCTTACCTTAAACAATGAAGTCAAATACGTGCCCAAATGTTTTAGATTTTCATGACACTTAAACTTTTTTTGGGATTTCTTTTCATTGCTTTCAGTAAGAATCCTTTGCATTACTCTCAGGATGAGTTACTTTCCTTTCTTCTCAGCCATTATCTCTCCCCTTCTCCAATTCAGTCTCCGCCTCTCTTCCTCTGCCTCCCCCTCCCTCTCCCATCACATAGCTGCTCCACAGGAAGAGCCAGCTTAAACACATTTGTTAAATTATACATTTTGTCTACTTTATAAAGTCATTTATTCCTTTTATTAAGCCCAGGTTGCTACAGAACTTCCTCAATTTTTAATGTATGAGCTGCCATAAATTTTTTTTCAACATTTTACTTTGGAATTAACACTAATTTCTTTGTTTTGTAAAATCCCATGGATGAGCAGCTCCATATTTTATTCTTCCCACTCTCTACCTTCCCTTTGTGCCTGAGAAAATGCTACTGGTGGCCACGCTTTGGAAACCTTGGCTAAAACCACACACAAGCTGGGTGACTTTGGGCTCTTGCATAACTTCTCTAAATCTTCACTTCTTATCTATAGACTGCAGGTGATAATAATAATAATGCTTCATGGAGTCAATGTGAGGATTATACAAGATGATGCTTATGAAATTCTTGGCATATTGTATGTGTTAAAAACATGTTAACTTTTGTTATGACTGTCATCATTTCACTTCTCAGTTCTTTTGTGTTTGAAACACAATCTGTGCTTTGGAGTTCATATTTGCTTGGTAACATTTATCATAAATGTTATGTTGTCCTGATTTCAGTGTTCCCACCCATTCTGATTCTTCTTCACTGACATCATTCTCTTCTAGTTACCACTTCATTTTTCCCCTTTTATTGCTATATAGCTTGAAGGAATATTCTATATTATTGGGTCTGGGTTCAGAATTTTAGAAGCCCTCAGCTCTGAAAAGACTGCGGGACCCCCACCCCCAATATCCACCCCTATACAAGTCAAAATAAAATAATATACTTTGAAATGAAACAAAATCCTATAATAATTACCTCTCATTTATAGGTGAGAAATATGAGTTTTAAGTGATGAGATTAAATTAGATTTTTGTATTTTATAATTATAAATTTCTGAATCAATTCACTGTCCCTGAACGTTTTACTTATTTAGAGGGGTAACTATTAAGCTGCTGTTAGTGTCCATATACATAATTCAACCATGAAAGGCAGTTGCCATTTCTTTAAGAAATACACAATCACACACACATATACATACATACTACTAAATGTATATGTCTACATATATACACACATGTATTATACATATAGTCATGGTATTGTTTATAGTACATAAAGTCTGGAGGGAAATGATAAGGACATAAAGACAGCTGTTTCATCTGCCATTTGCCAGCAGATTTTTGTGTAGTTTTTTTCAAAATGTATGAGTCTCCTTTCCTCATCTGTGAAAATAGGGTCATAACAATATTTGCTTCTCAGGGTTGTTATGAAAATTAAGGAAGATTATGCAGGTGACAACACTTGAGAAGTTATTAAGCATTACATAACTTCAGTGCATTAAATTTAAATGTGATATGCTTTCTTTGTCTCATTAAATCATTTAGATGTGAGATCAAGGTCAATACTGAATAATTCTTTCCTACCTATCCCCAGCTGTTCAGCAACGCATTCCTGGATGCTTAGTGAACATAGACTCTTTCCCACCAAAGTGTTGTTGCCATGATAAAGTTTTCTTTCATTACAAGGAAAAGGCCAAGGGGCAGGTATAAAAAGTTACACCCACTTCATAGACTTGTTGGGAGGTTTAGATGCAATTATTTGTAAAGTACTCACTACACTGCCAAGCGCATAGAGAATGCTAAGTAAATGAAACTGTGCTAGATTGTTATTGATAATGTCTTTGGAAGAAGGGTCCATTCCAATTTTTAGTGTTATTCAGACCTGTGGTTCAAGATTTACAGAAAGTGAAGGTGAGAGTCAGATTGAGGTGAGGACAGCCAAAATTAACATGGAAACAGGCACAGTATATTTAGACGGTAGCATCAGTCTTCCTAATTTTTATAGACAGTGATTTTAGATAGCCAAGCTTATTTTTAAAAATACTATAATTTCTCATTGGCTCCTATGGAAGGTGGGCGATATAAATTAGAAAGCCTTTATTTTTCTGAGCATCATGGGGTTTGGGGTGAAATTTGGGGGCAGTACGTGAAACAGAGCTGAAATTTTCAGCATTCTAAAGGGAAGAGGTATTTGAGGATCCTGAGAAAATTAGAGAAGGAATAGGAAGAGTCAACAAGTTTGGGCAACATGTAGTGAAGGAGAAGAGGAAGAGAAATCCTGGTAGTGATTTGGAACAGAAAATAAATATCTAATGGAAGCTTCAAAGGTTTTTGGAAGAATGTGCAATTTAAATCTCATCCTCCATCTTTGCTACAAACTCTTCAGTAAAATCTGTACTGCTCATGAATGCTTTGGTATAGATGAATTCTTTAGATGAACTATGAGATGGAGAGGTACCACTGACAGAGGGCTAGCGCACAGCTGGTGCATTTGAGAACATTGAAGTCACACTTTGCCTTTCCTGGTTGCCTTTTACTCTGACATCCATTGTTCTCAGAGGCTTTCATTATACAGAGCAGGCTTCCTCATTCATACCTTTGAAGTCACCTTCAAGTTAGGCTGTGACCTCTGAAACCCCCAATTCTACTTTAATATGCATAGTACTTTGATGTGAGGTGTTAGAACTATAGTTTAAAGGATAAGGAGGCAAAATCACAGGGATGCTGGTGGTAATGGTAGTACCAATAATTGCTACTGGCTGTAGAAAAAATCTTGGTATAATGGAAAGATCCATGTACTATTTGAGTTAGATCCACTTGAACTTGAATCAAGATTCTGTCATTGTTTGCACTGTGACTTCAATAAACTTTTATTACTTCTCTAAAACTTAGGTATTCTCTTTCGTAAACCCTTTCCCTGTAGAATTGTGAAAGGCCCACAAAGTCAGAAAAAAGAGGTGGGAGAGCAACGGGGTGAAGAGTCCAGTGGAAATCAGCACTGCCCACTAAAGCTGATTCTTTCTTGATTTTAATGAAGTAATATTTTGCCTGGCTTAATATTTTAAAGAACATGGTTAGTTCTACAATATACCAAAAGAAAGATGCTTTGATAAATATTTATGAAGTACTTGTAATAATCAATGAAGTGTTTAGGTATTCTAATTTTTATTTTTATTGTGAATAATTTGATAAGTTTACATAAGATTCAGATATTCATACAACAGTTCCTATTCACTGCCTATGTATAAAACTCCTTTTAAAAAATTATTATTGCCGAAACCGGTTTGGCTCAGTGGATAGAGCGTCGGCCTGTGGACTGAAAGGTCCCAGGTTCGATTCCGGTCAAGGGCATGTACCTGGGTTGCG
>NW_005354673.1:1950744-1964046 GCF_000412655.1 Myotis brandtii
CTCTCTCATCGATGTTTCTAACTCTCTATCTCTCTCCATTCCTCTCTGTAAAAAATCAATAAAATATATTTTAAAAAAAATTATTATTAAACTACCAAGAGGATAAACAACTGGCCAGTTATTTTTTTTTTCAGCATAATCATTTAGATGTTGGTAAATTTAACATTTCCAACACCAAATATATACAACACAAAATATCAATAGCAATATACTGTATTTTCAAATGTAATCTTAAGATTTTTATTATTCAAAAACATAAGTAGTGGAACCAAGATGGTGGCATAGGTGAACACCTGTACTTGTTGCCTCTCACAACCACATCAAAACTACAACTAAAAGACAGAACAGATATCATCCAGAACCACGGGAGGGCTGGCTGAGTGGAAGTTCTGAAACTGGAAGGGAAGAAAAAAGCGCATTAAGACTGGTAAGAGGTGTGGAGGTAAGGAGGCACGAGCAAAACGGGCTGACAACTGGGTGTGCTGTTGTTGTTTTTTCAATCGGGAGGGAGATACAAGCACCCGATTGCTCTGAACTCCCATTCTGGGTGAGACTCTGGGGACCCAGACTCATGCAGGGAGAAACTGGACTGTCTGGCATGGGACAGGAACACGAGGGTGGTTTTATCTCAGAGGTGCTCGCAGCAATCATTGTTCCTGTGTGGGGGCGCAGGACGCAGAGACACAGAGATGCAGGAACCTCCCGGGTGCAGGGCTGACTGGCAGCCATTGCTGTTTGCTCTACCCTGGTGATTCCCTGAGACCCTGCCCCACCCAATTTACAACCCCAAGCTGTGTGCAGCAGCTTTTGCATATGAATGGCCTGTCCTTTTGCAGCCTAACCTAACAAACTACAGCTGGGTCAGAGAGCTCCAAAGCTTCAAAAAGAAGGCCCAAGGCTTGGCAGCAGCAGCCTTCCTTGCTTCACAGCTGGGCCTCATCTGGGCACTTCCAAACCCCAAACAAAGAGGAGGAATCTGCAGATCTGGATGTAGCTCCTACTGGGTGGCCTCAGGCAGTGGCTGACTTTGCACCTCCTTGGAGATCCCAAGAGCCAGTGTACCCAGTGGTCAGTGTGAGACCATACCAGATTACAACTCTTCATATCCATAAGTGACACACTCAAGGGACAGACTCAATGAGCACCAGAGCCCCACTGAAGCAAGTCCTGCCACATAAGGGTGTCTCCAGCATAGCAGTTCTTCCATTGTAGACACAGCTGGTCCTCACAGTCAATTGGCCTGAAGGTCAATTCCTCCCAGTGATACCAACAGCAATCAAGGCTTAACTACAACAAGATTGTGCACACAGCCCACAAAGGGGTGCACCAAGAGTGTCCACCTCAGATGATTTGCGAGGCTGAGCCACTGGGCCCTATAGGACACCTAGTACACAAGGTCACTCTATTAACATGGGGAAGCAGCCAAAATGCAGAGACAAAGAAACATGTCACAAATGAAAGAAATGGAGGAAATCAAACTATTGGATATAGAGTTCAAAACCACGGTTATAAAGTTACTCAAGAATCTTCTAGAAACCTCCGAGAAATTTAGTGAGGCCCTCAAGGATAAGCAAAAGGACCAACTAGGAATTAAGCATACACTAACTGAAAGAAAGAATAATATACAGAGATCCAACAGCAGACTAGAGGAACCCAAGAATCAAGTCAAAGATTTGAAATATGAAGAAGCAAAAAACACCCAACCAGAAAAGCAAAAAGAAAAAAGAATCCAAAAATATGAAGATAGTGTAAGGAGCCTCTGGGACAACTTCAAGTTTACCAATATCTGAATTATGGGGGTGCCAGAAGAAGAGAGAGAGCAAGATATTGAAAACCTATTTGAAGAAATAATGACAGAAAGCTTCCCCTACCTGGTGAAAGAAATAGACTTACAAGTCTAGGAATCGCAGAGAATCCCAAACAAGAGGAATCCAAAGAGGACCACACCAAGACACATCATAATTAAAATGCCAAGAGCAAAAGACAAAGAGAGAATCTTAAAAGCAGAAAGAGAAAAACAATTAGTTACCTACAAGGGAGTACCCATACAATTGTCAGTTGATTTCTCAACAGAAACCATGCAGGCCAGAAGGAAGTGGCAAGAAATATTCAAAGTGATGAATAGCAAGAACCTACAACCAAGATTACTCTACATAGCAAAGCTATCATTTAGAATTGAAGGTCAGATAAAGAGCTTCACAGATAAGAAAAAGCTAAAGGAGTTCATCACCACCAAACCAGTATTATATGAAATGCTGAAAGGTATCCTTTAAGAAGAGGAAGAAGAAGAAAAAGGTAAAGATACAAATTATGAACAACAAATACACATCTATCAACAAGTGAATCTAAAAATCAAGTGAATAAATAATCTGATGAACAGTATGAACTGGTGATTATAATAGGTAGAGAAAACAATTATGAACTACAAAGTGACAACAAATACATAACTATCAATAAGTGAATCTAAAAATCAAGTGGATAAAAGATCTGATAAACAGAATAAACTGGTGAATATAATAGAATGGGGCCATAGAAAGGGAGTGGACTGACAATTCTCGGGGAAAGGTGGTGTTGGGGGTGCGGAAAGAGATTGGACAATAATCTTACACCTATGGACGAGGACAGTGGTGGGGAGTAAGGGCAAAGGGTGGGCTGGGAAGCAGTGGAGGGGAGCTATGGGGGGGGGAAAGAGGAACAACTGTAATAATCTGAACAATAAAGCTTTATTAAAAAATAAAATAAAAATAAAAAAGTAAAAACAAATAGCCAAGAAAAAAAGATTTTTATTATTCAATTAGCCTATTAAATTAAGATATAGTTCATGTACTAAGGGGAGGACTACTGAACCATTTATTAGACAAAGAACATGAAATTATTCATTCTCCCCAGTCTGCTTTATATTTCTAGTGCATCTGGAGCTAAGAAATGCCAACCAATTTAAAAAGGAAATAATCACCATCTCTCTGCCAATATTTTCTGTCTTAATCGAACTAAAGATTATGGCTAACATTTTTCATTTAGCTGTTGCTGGGCAAAGATTTACCTTCTATAAATCTTGCTTACATAATGAACATAGTCTTTACTAAAGAAAATGGTCATTCTAGTATTTAAACATTTTGGAACAACTAAGGGTATCACAAGGAAAATTATCTTACAAATTTCTCAACTCATGATACTTGTTCAGCTGTGGGAATATCTTTAAAGTTTCTGTTCCTATTTTTTTAAATATATATTTTTATTGATTTCAGAGAGGAAGGCAGAGGGAGAGAGAGATGGAAACATCAATGATGAGAGAGAATCATTTATTGGCTGCCTCCTACATGCCACCTACTGGGAATCGAGCCTGCAACTGGGCATGTGCTCTTGACCGGAATTGAACCTGGGACCCTTCAGTGGGCAGACCGATGCTCTTTCCACTGAACCAAACCAGCCAGGGCCCTATTAAAAGGGGAATTCAAAAGCTGAACAGAACTAGAGCCCTCCCTGAATAGCCAATATGCAATCATTTAGTAAGTAAAAGAGCAATTGCAAGGCTTATACAACAAGGCATTTTTTTCCAAGTAAAATTTTAAAATTACTTTAACAGGGGTGAGATAGTAATTAATAAAATCCATTACTAAGAGTAGATGACCTGATCCAGTACTTTTACAAGCATGTTTATTCATCTTTCAAAACTAAAGGAAGATGCTATTGAAACTAGGTCAAAGGGAGAAATAGTTTTTCTTAGAATATTGTATGATCAAATATTGCTTGACTTCTATATTATAGGGTAACAGATCACAACAAAGATATCATGTGATTTGTTTACATTTCAAAGAGACACATAAAATACTTTAGTTCATTCTGCAGAGTTGAGAAATTATTTGATTTCTTGACAGTTGCTTCCAGGGCTTTTTTAGGACCTTTAATGATAATACATGTTCTGATTTATTTTTTCAGGCTTTACCTCAAGTAATTTTTGATGTTTTATAATTAGAATTATCATAAACACTATCAAATTTTTTAATTAAATAAGCAAAATAAGTAATAACATTTTTATAATTTTGGTTTATCATTTATAAACTTACATTATTATGACTTAATGTTGTTATTTTGATATATAACCATTTCAAAAGTTAAGCTGCAATTGTCATTGTAGGGAAGGAAAATTTTTGTCTCCACCCTTCTAGGATTGTTGGTTGGTCTAATAATCAAATTGACCTAAGACAGATTAACAGGAGAAAACAAGTTTAATTTCATATGTATGGGGGCCTCACAAAAACAATGAAAGCCAAGGACAAGTTGGGCAGTTGAGGCTTATGTGCCATTCTGAGTGCAGGAATGGGATAGGGGCCTGAGCCTTCAAAGAGTAGGATGGTAACTTACAGCATGGTAAGAAGAGGAGATATTTAGTAATTAAATATTTGTCCTCCTATACTGATAGGTCATTTAGATGAAAGTTCTCTCTTTTTCTCGACCGGACCTCCTATCTAAATTTACATAATTAAAGAAGTAAAAGTTTTTCTTTATTCTGCTGGGTCTTGATGGCCTTCAGCTCAAAATAACCTATATGCCAAAATGGCACATTTTGGGGAGGGTTCTGACTCCCCTCAATGTAAAATTACATTTTTGGATATTTAATGGAACATTTATGAATTAATTTTTTCCATTTTCTTTTCATGTATTCAGGCCAATAGATTTTTTATATCTAATATTTTTATAGTTCCTGAGTCTTACACCCATAGATAAGTACATTTTTAAAAATCTGAGGTTATTTCCTTCTATCCCTTCTATGTTTCACAATTGATTGCTTTCTATCTAATATGTGTTTGTTATTGCTGACAACTGCTTATAATGAGAAACCATATTTTAACCTTTCATCAAATTTATAATAATTAGCCATTTATTGCATAATTAATCATGATAGTTGGTACCTAATGAAAGGTATTAAAGAGTTAACCTTCAATGCAATCCCTGTTAAAATCCCAGCTGTCTTTTTTGGAAAATTTGACAGCTGGTCTTAAAATTCATGTGGAAATGCAAGGAGACCAGACTAGCTAAACACTCTTGGAAAAGAATAAAGTTGGAAGACCCACACTTTCCAATTTCAAAACATACTACAAAGCAACAGTGATCAAGGCAAGTGATACTGGACCAGGATAAACATATAGATCAATGGAACATAATTAAGAATCAAGATATAAACTCTAGTATTTTTGGTTAATTAATTTTTGACAAAAAAAAGTGAACTCAATTCAATAGAAGAAAAAGTAGTGTTTTCAACAAATAGTATTGGGACACCTAGATATCCATATGCATAACAATTTGGACTGCTACCTACTTCATACACAAAATGAACTAAAAGTAGATTGTAGACTTACTGTAAAGTTTAAAAGTAAACCTCTTAGAAGAAGAAAACAGGAATAAATCTCTCTTACTTTGGTTTAGGCAAAGATTTCTTAGGAATGATAACAAAAGCATAAGTAATGAAAGAGAAGGTTGGTTAGTTATACTTAATGAAAATTAGAGACTTTTGTGCTTCAAAGGACACCTTTAAGAAAGTGAAAAGACATCTCACAGCATAGGAGACAACACTTGCAAATCATATATCTGAAAAAATATTTACAAAAGAAGCTAGTGATAAAAGATCACATTGTATAGTTCCATTTATATGAAGTGCTCAGAAAAAGCTAATCTACATAGACAGAAAAGGCATTTGTAGGTGCCTAGGGATGGGAGAAGAGGTAAGGAGTAAGGAATGGGGAGTGACTGCTAATGGGTGTTGAGTTTCTTTATGGAGTAATGAAAATGTTCTAAAATAAGGTAATGGTGGTGATTATACAGTTCTATTAATATACTAAAATCCTTTGAATTATATATTTTAAACAAGTGAACTTTATGGTATGTAAATTATATATCAATAAAGTTGCAAAAATGAGGTAATCTCCAAAATGCAATAAATTAAGTGGCATATGAGTATTTCTCATGATGGTATTTATAATAATTTTTGGCATCTGTGCTTCATAGTTTCTTCAGAAATAGTCTGAATATACCTTATTTCATGATTTCCATCTCTGTTATTATATCTATTTTTACCTCTACCTCTCCTAACTCAGTCTCTAGTAGTATCTCTCTATAATTCAGTCTATAAAATTAAAACACTATAGTAAGATATATCTTAAAGTTTGGGTAACATAGTTAGCTCTTCCTCTGTTTTAATAAATATTGGTTTAGGTTATTTCAGTTTAACGTGCGCTAAACTAATAAAACCACTTTTATGTTTATGCTTAACATTAGCAGGCACATTTGGCAATTATGGATCATATTTGATACTGAATGGCATCAGATGAATTGTTGCTTTCTCAGTCTTGACATTTCTTATTATAGTACAAGAAAATTTAGATTAACTTAGGAGATAGAATGGAAGACATTAGAATTATTTCAACTGGCAAAAGAATGCTTATTGAGAATCATCTAGTATTTGAAGGATAGTGGTCAGTCACCATTTACTCTGAGAAATACATTTAAAGACTAGCAGGAAGAATTTTGTGAAAATCTGAGAATCCCTGAGAGCAAGGATTTTCTTTTTAAATATATTTTTATTGATTTCAGAGAGGAAGGGAGAGGGAGAGAGAGAGATAGAAACATCAATGATGAGAGAGAATCATTGATTGGCTGCCTCCTGCACGCCCCCTACTGAGGATTGAGCCTGCAATTCAGGCATGTGCACTTGACTAGAATCAAACCTGGGACCCTTCAATCCGCAGCTGATGCTCTATCCACTGAGCAAAACCAGCTAGGGCAGAGCAAGGATTTTGAACACTGAAATGATCTGCCAAAGATAATCTGGTGTTTTTTCTCTCTTATCTTTAGTGAAAACAAACAAACAAACAAACAAACAAACTAGTGGCGCCACTGTGGGTATAATAGCTAGAGACAGAGGGCTTCCCTAAATGAACCACAGTATGAACTAAATAATTGAATTAATTTTGATATGTTTCACATCAGTCATTTCATGACTAATCATAACTTCTATTGAAATAAATTCATTGAATTGACAACCCAGGACAACCTTTGGACAAAATTAGAAAGTTGATAGGTTTGTTCTTTGATATCCTCTTCCTTTTTTTTTTTTTCTTCTTTCATGAATTATCTCTCTTCCTGATAGGCAGCATGATTTAATAGGAAAGCATAGACCTGAAAATGAAATCCGGTTTCTCACATTGAAGTTGTTTGTCTGGTCCCAGTTGCCAAACCTGTCTGAGTCTGTTTCCTCACATTCAGGAGGAGGGTTATCAGTCCCACTTTATGGAACTGATATGAGCATTAAATGGCACAATGTCACTATGTACTAGAAACAGAAAAATGTTTCCTTTCCTTTCCTCCTATGGTCTCTCCTGCCAGAAAAGAAAGCAATACATTTAAATCCTCCCAAGATGTTATCATCTTAATTAAGTTATTATTTTCCAGGAATTTTTGAGTTTAGAAATAGCCTGTGTAGAATTTTAAATTACATGTCAGAGGTGAGGAAGGGAGACATTTGCAAGCACAGGAAATACTCTAAGTTCCCTAAAATAATATCATGAAGGTGATCATGTACAACATCTGGACAGGAGTTTGGCCAACTTGCTCATGGTATTATTTAAGTTATCAGCTGGTTGGCCAAGATTTTTGACCTGGTAGCTTTGATGTAATGATCATTTATATGACATTTTAAAATGATGACATACAGTGAAATATTATTCAGCCTTCAAAAGAAATTAGATTTTGATACATGGTATTACACAGATGAACCTTGAAAACATTATGCTGAGTGAAATAAGTCAGACACAAAAAGGACAAATATATTATGGTTCCACTTATATGAGATGCTTAGACTAGTCAAATTCATAGAGACAGAGAGTAGAATAGTAATTTCTAGGGACCAGAGGGATGGAGGTAGGAGATATTGTTTAATGGGCAGAGTTTCAGTTTGGATAATGAAAAATTTCTGAAGATGTATAATAGTGATGGTTGCATAACAATGTGAATGTACTTTCTACCACCAACCTGTACAGATAAAAAGGTTAAAATCTTAAATTTTCTGTCATGTATATTTACCACAATATCTAGGGTAAACTGCTAAATGCAAAATAAATGACATAATGCAAGCATTGAAAATTACAGATATTCCAGAGCAAGAGAAGATAAGTCACAGACTGAGAAATATTTGCAAAAGATATCTTTGATAAGGAACTATTATTCAAAATATACAAAGAACTCTTAAAACTCAACAATAAGAAAATAAACAACTTGATTAAAAAATGGGCAAAACACCTTAAAAGAAGTCTCACCAAAGAAAATAGATGACAAATAGCATGTAAAAAGATGCTTCACATTACATGTCATTAAGAACATGAAAATTGAAACAAAAACAAGATATATTATATACTGATTATAAGGGTCAAAATCCAGAACTCTGACCTCAAGATTAGCTTATTCTGAGCACTTCATATAAACTTATATTTATTAAAACAGGGGAAGAGCCAAATTTTGGTAAGGATGCAAAGCAACAAGAACTCTGATTCATTGCTGGTGGGTATTCAAAATGATATGCTTACTATGAAAGACAATTTGACCTTTTCTTACAAAACTAAACATACTCTTACCATATAATCCAGCAATCATGCACCTTGGTATTTACCCCAAAGAACTGAAAATTTATATCTACGTAACAACCTTCCTACAAGTGTTTATATCAGCTTTTTTCGTAATTGCCAAAACTTGGAAGCAACCAAACTGCAACATATCAGACAATGAAATATTGTTCAGCCTTAAAAAGAAATGAGCTATCATTCCATGAAAAGACATGGAAGAAACTTAAATGCATATTACTAAGTGAAAGAAGCCAATCTGAAAAGGCTACATACTATAGTGTGTCCCCCAAAAATGTACACATACACACTTTGAATAATTATAAAGGCAGTGTTTATTAAAATATATTTCATTTTCAAATTGAGCTATTAGCTGTTAAAGTGCGTATACTTTTTTTGGGTCACCCTGCATATGATTCTAACCAGAAAAGGCAAAACTATGGAGACAGCAGAAAAAATCTGTGGTTGCCAAGGATTTGGAAAAGGGAGGGATGAATAAGGTAGTGATACTATTTATATGATACTAGATGCCTGGTGCACGAAATTTGTACACATGGCGGGAAGGGGTGGGGGGAAGGTCCCTCAGCCAGCCTGCACCCTCTTGCAGTCCAGGAGCCCTCGGGGGATATCTGACTGCTCCATGGGGAGTGGGCTTAAGCCAGCAATCAGACATCCTTAGCGCTGCCGCAGAAGCAGGAGAGGCTCCTGCCACTGCCACTGCGCTTGCCAGCTGTGAGACCGGCTTCTGGCTGAGCAGCGCTCCCCCTGTGGGAGCGCAATGTCCACCAGGGGCAGCTCATGTTTTGAGTGTCTGCCCCCTGGTGGTTAGTGCGTGTCATAGCAACCGGTCATTTCACCATTTAGTTACTTTGCATATTAGCCTTTTATTATATAGGACTAGAGGCCTGTTGCACAAAAAGATTCGTGCAATAGGCCTTCCCGTCCCCTGGCTGCCAGCACCGGTTTTCCTCCAGCACCTGGGACCCAGGCCTTCGCTCCGGCTGGAGCTGCCTTCAAGCCTTCGCTGCCCCGCCCAGCTGCCCCAGGTCAGGCCGCACACAGGACGCCTGGGTGGGCCGGCCGATCGCTGCCGCCCCGCCCAGCCGACCTGGGTCGGGTCACACACAGGATGCCCGAATGGCAGCTGGGTGGGCCAGCTGATCGCTGCTGCACCACCTGGCCGCCCTGGGTCGGGTCTCACACGGGACGCCCGCCACCTCGGGTCACAGATAGCAGGCCCGGATGGCGGCAGGGCAGGTGGATGGCGCTGTCCCACCCCACCACCCTGGGTGGCAAATAGCAGGCCCGGACGGCAGTAGGGCAGGCAGGATGGCGCTGTCCCGCCCTGCCTTCAGTATGCAAATTAGCCGCCATCTTTGTTGGTGGTTAATTTGCATATCATGCTGATTAGCCAATGGGAGGCGTAGCGAAGGTACGGTCAATTACCATGTTTGTCTATTATTAGATAGGATTATTATGATAGGTACTTGTCATTATACATTTGTCACAACTGTAAGGTACCAAGAGTGAACCCGAATGTAAATTATGAATTTGGATGACAATGATGTGTCAATGTAGGTCCATTAGTTGTTTAACAAATGTACCACTCTGATGGGGGATGTTGTTAATGGGGGAGGCTATGTATATATGGTATCAGGGGGTGTATGAGAAATCTCTGTACTTTCCTCTCAATTTTGCTGTGAGCCAAAACTGCTCTATGAAATGTCCATTTTAAAAACTCACACAGATCATAATTATATTAATAATATTGCTTGATGAATTTCCATCAACTTGAACTCATTTTCATAAACATCACCCACATTAAGAAATAGAACCTTACCTGCATACCAGAAACCACCCCCTCCATGTAACTCCTTGCAACCACTACCCACTTGCATAAATAACCACTGTCTTGACTTCCACGAACATAGATTAGATTTTCCTGTGTTTTTGTTTGTTTGTTTGTTTGTTTATTCTTGTTGGATACAAATAAAATAATACAATATATTCTCTTTTGTCTCTAGTTTCTTTCACTAACCTGGTTTGTTTGCTTTTTGTTTTGTAAGAGTCACCCATATTGCCTGTAGTTGTAGATTGTTCATTCTTATTGTCATGTGGAGTCTTATTGTGTGAATATCCTGTAATATATTTACCCACTTTACTATTGATGGGTATTTGAGGTGTATCCCGTTTGGAGCAGTTATGAAGTGAGCGTCTATGAATATTGTAGTTCATTTTTTTATGAACGTATGAATACATTTCTGTTGAGTTTATATCTGGGAGTAGAACTGCTAAGCCAAGGGGTAAACATCTCTTCAGATTTAGTAGATACTGTCAAGCAGTTTTCCAAAATGACTATAGCAATTTATGCACCACTAGCTATTCATGTGCATTGTGATTGCTCTATATCCTCACTAGGCTCACCAATTTTGTTATTTTTCTGTGTTCATTTTACCTGTTCTGGTAGTAGCTATGACCACATCAATTCATATTGTTTATGAAATAGTTTCTCAGTCGCCTCTGTTTAGATTTATCTAGATGTCTCTCTTTTTGTATAGGTTGATGTGCATATTAAAAACAAACAAACAAACAATAACACAACTCCCTTTATTCCTTTACCTTACATCAAAATTCTCACTTTTATCTTTATTTTATAAACAAAACAGTGGATTTTTGGTCTTGTTTTCCTGGCAAACACTTCAAAAGACTGTGGTAGCATCAAGATTTCCAGGCCGTGGTATGTGAAAATTAATGGTTGTCTCTGCAGAATTAAAAATCTAGCTTAATGCTTTTGAGATCTTTTTACAACTGTCATACTAATGTAAGTGATTTGAACAGCCTGTTTTTAAGGAGATAGAAAATCAAAATAGTTTGAGATCACAAATGATTATAATTATTGATATTAACTAATAAAAAGTTAATTTTGTAACTAGTAGATTCCAGGATATATAGAAAAAAATGGGCCAGCTAAATTAGAATCATGTTAAATCTTACTAATTCAGATTGAGAGATATCATAAAAGATTAAATTAATTCTATTAAACTTGTCAGAGGTCACTTAGGAATTAGCTAAATTTCTAAAAAATGAAGGATAAGAAAAATTTATAATACATTAATTGTTTAAGGATTGGTAAAAATAAAGTATCAAAACTTATTTTTTTCTAGTCAGTTAAACATAAATTTTGAAGTACCATGCATTTTAGTGATTTTCCATACTATTTCCCCTTTTTTAAGTCTTTCTTCTATCACAAATTGAAAATGAGTAGCTAATTAATTGACTATTAAAGTGTTTGGTAACACTTTAATCTTCAAAGATTTCCAGGATTAAAATTGTGTGCTTCCAAGCAAAACAATTATTTGCATATCAACTTATTTATATAGGTTGATAACATTTGCAAGTCATTTTAAGTTCCTATAAGTCAATTAACCATCATTATGCATTGTTATAAATGCCAAACAGCATTCCACTATTAGTAATGTGTTTTTAGATACTTAACCATGTTGCAAAATCCATTAATAGGTCTGTCAGTCTTGTGTCTCTTCTCAGCTGTCACTTCAGGGACAAGCAGTTTAAAGATTGAAGATGCATTTTCATGTTTACACTAGATTTCAAGCTCAGGGCCACACCACTCTATGATGGTGAAATCTCTCTGATTTTGGAAAAAAAGAACCATCAGGTCTTATTATTTAGCTATCCTTTAGGGGCACAAAAGGATGTCCTTTAGGTATTTAACTAGTTGGATTCATTATTATCTCTTTATAGGGTTATTGGGGATTGACCAAAGGAATATAATACATAGCTGATACTTTAAAAGGCTTTGTGCCTGTTGAAAAAAATGTACTTGATAGATTTCAATTGAGCAGATAGTGAGCCACATTCCCTGTCATTCCATTCACCACAACCCTGCCAGAAATGCTCATCAGGTGCTATTTTCATTTGTTATATTTAAGGTCATCCTTATTCCTTACTGTGATCTCCATTCCTATCCCTAATATGATTGTAGGTCTCTCTCTCTCTCTCTCTCTCTCTCCTATCTAATAATAGACAAAGATGGTAATTGACCGTACCTTCCCTACGCCTCCCATTGGCTAATCAGCAAGATATGCAAATTAGCTGCCAACAAAGATGGAGGCTAATTTGCATACTGCAAGCAGGGCGAGACAGCGCGAGCCGCCATCTGGGCCCTGTGTGCAGCCCTGGGCAGTGGGGCTTAGGCGCTGCAATTGCTCTGCCTAAGCCCTGCCCCCAGGCGGGACCCCCGTGTGCCGCCTAAGCCCTGCCCCCAGCTGGGACCCCTGTGTGCTGCCTAAGCCCTGCCCCCAGCCGGGACCCCCATGTGCTGCCTAAGCCCTGCCCCCAGCTGGGACCCCCGTGTGCTGCCTAAGCCCTGCGCCGCCTAAGCCCCGCCCCCAGCCGGGACCCCATGGCGATCTGTGAGCAGGAAAGGGCAGCCTATAGGCAGCACCCAGCAAGGCCTGCTCCTGGGTCGCCGTGGCGATCCCAGAGCAGGAAAGGGCGGCCTGCAGGCAGCCCCCATGTGCGCCTGCTGCTGGGTCGCCACAGCGATAAGGAAAGCGCGGCCTGCAGGCAGCACCCCACCCTGGCCTGCAGGCAGCACCCCACCCTGGCCACAGCTCAAGGGAGAGTACAACATGCAGTGGAGGCCAGGAGCCTGAGAGATCAACAGAGA
>NW_005354673.1:1964851-2071638 GCF_000412655.1 Myotis brandtii
CCGAGGGCTCCCAGGCTGCTAGAGGGATGTCTGACTGCCAGCTTAGGCCCAATCCCCCAGGGAGAGGGCCTAAACCAGCAGGTGGTCATCCCCCGAGGGGTCCCAGACTGCGAGAGGGCACAGGCCGGGCTGAGGGACTCCGCCTGCCCCCCCCACACACACACACAGAGTGCACAAATTTTTGTGCACTGGGCCTCTAATTATATATATAATTAGAGAAGAAGGAAGAGGGAGAGAGAGACACAAAAACATCAATGATGAGAGAGAATCATTGATCAGCTGCCTCCTGCATGCCCCATACTGGGGATCAAGCCCACAACCTGGGCATGTGCCCTGACCAGGAATTGAACCATGACCTCCTTGTTCATAAGTTGAGGCTCAATCACTGAGCAACACTGGCCAGGCTAAGAGACACTTTATTTTTTATTTGATTCCATGTTAACTTTCTGATTTCCAAGATCATCTATAGGCTTACATTAGACTTGCATAGTGCCATTTCTCTTTCTGGTAGACATGGTATGCTAGGGATATAATCTTCACAGGGACAGGGACTTTTGCCTATTTGTTTCACTGCTATATCCCCAGAGTCTAGATTAATGTCAGACATATTAGGTACCAGTAACATTTTTTGAATGAATGAATGATAAATGTCAATTTAAGCTTTGGGTAATTGTTACAATTAAAAAACAAAATTAAACTAGTAATTTAAATCTAGTTTTTTAGATATCTTTGATACAGGGATACATTTATTTTACATAGGACTTCCATTAATCCCAGAAGGCAAACCCCATGAACACCTCTCTTCTTTTTGTACTTAGTCCTCAAGCTGAGCACCTACCCTTTCTTATGTCCTTTATTGACAAACTCTTTGAAAGAACACATTTCCTTTACTTCTTTGCTGACGGAACAGACTCCTTACCCCTCCTCCCTTTGCAATCTGGTTTCTACTGTCCCAATTTAGTTTCTCTCACTAATGTTACCTAACGTCTCCCACTTATAAGATCCAATGCTTTCCTCCTGGTCTCTCTCTCTCTCTCTCTCTCTCTCTCTCTCTCTCTCTCTCATTTTCTAGAGCATTGGTCCTCAGTCTGCTCCTTTTTGTGAAACCCCTTCTTTGGCTGCTGTTTCTCTCTTTTTCCTGATTTTTCTCCTACATTATTGCTTATTCACGAGCTCGCTTTCTGACTTCTTGTTGCTTACTGTTTCAGGGAGAATTGGTCTTCCTCAACCCCACTTCTCTTCCTTCTACATATCTTTCCTTCTGTGACCTCATTCATTCTCTTGACTACAATACTCTCCATACTAGTGACTATCTAGTCTATATCAAACCTTACCCTCAGGTCCCACACATTTATGCCCAAAAGCTTCCTAAGTTTTTCTACCTGTATATTCCTAGGATTGAACATATTCAAATTTAGCCTATTCAAAATTTAAGTCAATGTCAGTTTTTTGAAAGCCATGTCCTATTTTCCCTGTTTCAGGTAAAAGCTTTACCATCTTCTTAGATACTCAAGCAAGAAGATTAAAGTTTATTCTTGACTTCTTCTATCTCTCCCACACCCAGCCACTGAATCCTATAAATTCTAAAATAAATTATAAAATAAAGTTGATTTTATTATTCACAGTAGTTATGTTTCCCATAAAGTCACTTGGAGAAATAAATTAGTGCATAGTGAATCATTGCTCCCAGGGGAAATATAGGGTTAGATTCCTGTGAGCCACTGGTCATGTAATTTTTGTTAAGTGATTAATAAATAACCTTGGTTTCGGTGTTTGGTTTAAAGATACCTTAATTAAAACATATCGTTGATCCATTAATGTTAAATTCAAAGTCAATAAACAGCATAATAACTTCATAATAATGAAATTATCTAACACACATATTTTCTCTATAAGACACATTATAGTCTTCTTACACTTAGGAACACTATTTGGGGGCCATTTTAAACAGTGAAATCACCAAAAAATAACAGAGGTGAAAAACATGGCACTAAATAGACTGTGGAAAGGATGCTTGGTTTCAGTTTGAAAACTGAAGCAGGAAAGCAGAACATTGCCTTGTTTGACCTCAGCTGGGAATATGCACATTAAGCAACTCAAATTTTGCACCACCCTATGCATGTCTGCAAATGACTACAAGTGACACAAGTATTGATTTGGAGTTTGTGAAAATGTTTTAGTGAGTTGGCATATTTGCATATGCAGACATTGGAAGTACTTAGGATGAACTGTACATCTAAATCCCATTCCTTCAGCTCCCATTGTTTTCTTTAGATAGTCATCCTTTTTTCCTCCTGAGTTATTATAGTATCTGCCTAACTATTATCATTGACTCCAATCTCTCTTTAATTTCTCCTCCTACTGTTTTCAAGAAGTCATCATTGATCTAGTTGCATTGCAGTGTAAGAATTGTCAGTGTTGACTCCATTAGTGAAGAAATATATTTAAATGAATCAGCACAACACATAGATTAGCCCCAACCTACCTTTCCAGTCCCATCATTCATACCTAATGTGGGACCTAAAAAAATAATAATTTTTCTCCTCCCTTCTAAGTCCTTGTAGCTGGGCCAAAAATCACATCATCAGAGACAGGTTAATAAGAAAAACTGTTCATGTTTATTATACAAAAAACATGTGGGGTCCATAAGAATATGAAAACCCAAAGAGACATTGGACTGTTGAGGTTTATATGCCATCTTAAAGAAAGGAAAAATGAGGGAAGGAGGGGTCTGGGATTAGAAGGGGAAATAGGCAATTTACAGAGTTGAACATGTGGCAAACACATTCCTGCTAGGCAACCCAGAAACAATGAAACAGAGGGAGGAATCTAATAGGACCTGGCTAAGATCCTTCCTATCATCTAATTCCAAGGTGAATATCCTAAAATTCCCTTCCTGAAGCAGGCCTTTCCATCTTTTTTGTTTTGTTTTGTCCTTGTTAATTCTCACCCAAGGATATTTTTCCATTGATTAAAGAGAGTGAAAGGGATGGGGAGAGACACAGAGAAATATTAATGTGAGAGAGACACATTGATTGGTTGCCCTCACACAGGCCACAACCAAGGCCAAGGATCGAGCTTGTAACCAAGGAACATGACCTTGACCGAAATTGAACCTGGGACCCTTCGGTACACAGGCCGATGCTCTATCCATTGAGCCAAACTATGTAGGTCCAAGCCTTTCCATCTTAATCTCTTAGGCAAAAAAGGGAGAGGCTCAGAGGTTCTTCATGAGTCTTTTGTTTCTTAATAACCAGCTTAAAAACCAATATACCAAAAGGCACATTTTTGGGAAGCAAAACTTTGGCCCCTTCACCACACACACTATTTTCTTTTTGAACATAACTATTTAGTGTTCAACAAAAACTATATTGTTATTTTATTCCTTTAGACCTTTTCATATTTTTCACACTCTCAGTAATAACCTCATCCCTCTTCATTGCTGGGTAAAGATAGACCTCAGATGCCATCTCCTTTGAGTAGCCATTTTAATTTTTGTCAGGCACACAATTATCCTCTCACCTTGCTTTTATAGATTATTATAATAAACCAGGACTATTATTTGCTTAGGCCTCCTCATACACTGTGCCTTTCTGAAAGGTAGGAGCATATGTTATTCATATAATTTCTCTCTCTCTATTTATATCCAACTGGTTAGTAGGTTTTATGAATTCAGCTTCCAAAATTTCTACTAGTACCAGGCTTAACATCTGACCCTTGTTAGCCTAACAATAGATATTTATAGAGTAAGTGGATAAATGAATAAATAAACAATGAAATGTTGGTCAGTTTATGAGGGATTTTTTTTTATTGGTCATATACTTTTCATTAATAGTTCATAAGAGATCATAAAATTATAGTCTAAAACTATCTATGTACTAAAATTAAAGCAACTAGATTATATAACCATTTGCTGACATTTATTCCTAATATAACCTGTCTCCATGAATGTATCGCATTTCCTATAAAATAGAAATAAGATGACAGACATTTTGAAATTCACTGAGCTGGTACTACTTTCACTCAGTTGGAGTGGGTCAATTACCAATGATTACTTTGCTAACATTACTTAAAGCAACAATGAGAAAAGAAATGTGTTAAGAGTCTGAAGAATACTGAGTTACACATATTATTTTATAGCTCCATGAATGTATCACATTTCCTATAAAATAGAAATAAGATGACAGACATTTTGAAATTCACTGAGCTGGTACTACTTTCACTCAGTTGGAGTGGGTCAATTACCAATGATTACTTTGCTAACATTACTTAAAGCAACAATGAGAAAAGAAATGTGTTAAGAGTCTGAAGAATACTGAGTTACACATATTATTTTATAGTTAGTTTCTCTGGGGGGAAGTCATAAAACAGAAAATGGTAATATCAAGAACAGTTCAGTGAAATAGATTGTAAATGATAGTGTGAAAACCTTGACTTTATTTTTCCTTGGTAAGTAATACATTTGAAATAGTAGGTATCTTTTGCTATAATCCATCTTTACATCTAGAAAAGTCATTTATATGCTGATGAATTTAATACCTTTTGCCCCCATGTTTAGATGAAAATCATTGAGTTACTTGGATGTTAGCAAGAAAAATTAAACTTCTGAAATGCTTCATTCAGGAATAGAAATTGGGTGTTTTATTGTATTTTTCTTTAATGGATGAAAAACTAGAAAGGATACATTTTTATCTATGGAAATCCTGTCTTTTATATTTAAAATGTGTTTTACTATTGCTTAGAAGCTATAATAAAGCTTTTATCTCTCCCTGTGTTCATAAATGCTTGTGTGTATGTGCCTGTAACAAGATAAACACCCCATAGGCTATGTGTTTATCTCTTCATTTCTTTTCTTTTCTGGGATTGGGATTCACAATCAAATACTGAGAAGGAGAAGAACTGTGCAGTACAATGGAAAGAGATTTGCTCTTGACCTTGGCTCTAGTCTTACCTCTGTTTCCCCAGTAAAATTATGTTGCTTAGAGGAAGTCAATTAGTATCTCTTTGACCTTATTTTTCTTACCTGTATAAATGATTCTGTTGGACAAGATAATTTCTAAGATCACTTTATTTTTTAAATTATTTGATGAAAGATGAAAATTCAGTTACTACAGGGATGTTGACAGAAAGATTTATTCCAAACATAGAGTAGACATTTAACACACTGACTGCATATTTGTTAAATGAAGTAATCCTGCGTAATGGGTAATTTTATGTGTCCACTTGACTGAGCCAGAGGGTGCCCAGACATTTGGCCAAACTTTATTCTGAGTGTGTCTGTGAGAATGTTTCTGGATGAGATTAACATTTGATTTGGTAGACTGAGAAAAGCAGATTGCCATCCCTAATGTGGGTGGACCTCATCCAATCAATTGAAGACCTGAATAGAACAAAAAAGCTGAGTAAGAGGGAGCTTCTCCTGGCCAACTCCTTGATCTGGACATTGGTCTTTTCTGGCCTAAAAATCAGATCTTCTTGGGTCTCAAGCCTGCCAACATTTGGACTGGAATTACACATTGGCTCTCCTGGATTTTTAGTTTGCCAACTCCAGAGCTTGGGACTTCTCAGCTTTTATAACTTCATGAGGTAGTTCTGTAAAATACCCATCCATCCATCCATCCATCCATCCATCCATCCGGTTCTGTTCCTTTGGAGAACCCTAATACATCTTGTATGTATTCTCCTCATCTGTCCTATTGGTTCTGTTCCTTTGGAGAACCCTAATACATCTTGTATGTATTCTCCTCATGCCTTTCTCTACCTAATTCCAATTAGTCATTAATTTTTGTGAATTATGCTTCTAAAATATCTGGCATCTTCTCAAACTAAAATTTACTGAAATGAAGCTTTTGTTATTTTTTTAAAACAATGCAAATAGTGTCTTATTTATTCAATTTCTCTCCTCACAAACCTGTGTAAAAAGTGGACCAACAATTTTTTAAAGATATATTTTATTATAAGTAAGTAGATTTTTATCCAGACAATTTTTGAGATATTTTTTCATGATACATGCTCTAATAAGTTAAAATATAGAACTACTATACAGATTATTTCATTTATTTAAAAAATACAAGTGATTCATTTTGTATTTAAAATAAAAGGACAGGCCTGGTTGGCATGGCTCAGTGGTAGAGCATCGATCTGTGGACCAAGAGGTCACAATTCAATTCCCATTCGGGGCACATGCTTGGGTTGCAGGCTCGATCCCCAGTGTGGCGTGTGCAAGAGGCAACTGATCAATGATTCACTCTCATCATTGACATTTCTATTTCTCTATCCCTCTTCCTTCCTCTCTGAAATCAATAAAAATATATTTTAAAAAATAAAATAACATAACATAAAATAAAAAGATATTGGGGAGAAAATAGGGAATAGTCCAAGCTATTGGTACCTGGGTACTTGAATGTAAGAGCCATGAAGATCTGTTAATAATGGGGATGTGTTCTAGAACCATAACTTCCTCTTCCAATATCATAATTAATCAAGCAGGCAATGCTCTATGTATTGGGGAAAGAAATATGAAAGTGTGTAGTCCTTATTTTTAAGGAGTTGAGTCTAGTGGAAGGAAAACAGATAGGATCATATATATTATAGGGAAGAATCTAAGTCCTGTAACCAGAGTTGGTTTTATCCATTGTTAAATAGGATAATAATAATAGTAAGTATGTCATGTCGTTATGAGGTTTAGATTAAATAACATTATGTTAGCTTTTGCCCAATATCTCAGTGGCTTTCTAAAACCAAGTTGTGTTTCTCTTGTTACACAAGGGGTGCAGATTATCTGGTTTGGCTAAATTTGATTGATTTCTGCTGGATTCTATGTGTCTTCTTTTTCTGGGAATCATGTTTAAGGAGCATGTTGAAACATCCTGTTCTCATGGTGCAGACAAAAGTAAAGGAGACATAGCCAGACTATATGTAGGCATGTAAAGCTTCTGCTCAGTTCCTCTGATTTACTCGGATATCATTGACCAGATCAAGGTACATGGCCAACCCAAAAATCAATAGGTAGGAAAGAATACTTTGTTTCCTATAAGCTTAAAAGTGAAAAGCAAATAAATATTTATAAATAAATAATACAATCTACCTCAAGATATAAAACAGTACAATATCAGGCACAGAGTATGTGTCCAATGTTGGTAATTATATAATAATAGCAACACTAATGAGAGTGGCCAAAATACATAAAACCCCAAGTAATAGAGTAATTTTATTGTTGCAAGGGAATGCAGGCTAGTAGAGGAGATATTGGGTCAGTCAGAGAGAGAGGAAGGGCATTCTAGATAGAAAGAACATAATGAACAAAGGCCAGTGATATAGAGGGATTAAGTTAGAGACTACCTAGGTGTAGAATTTATGACCCTTCCTGAAAATTATGTCTAGTGTCTAACTAGTTATAACTAATGACTTCAGAAGCAAGTAACAGAATATTCCATTAAAATTATCTTAAGTAACAAAACAAAACATGCATTATATTACTAAACAAGAAATCTTAAGGTGGTGAATTTCAGATTCACTCAATATTGGAAGGATGTCTTCTCTAACCTAAGGTTTTACCTTTCCCTCCTTTCACCCCTTGGTGGTATAGCTCTCCTCTTTTGTTCATAAGTTGGCTTTTGTAACTCAAGGTATCATGTCCTGATTCAAAAGCATCTTTTTATAGGATGAGAGTTTTTTTCTTTTTATCAGGTCAGAAATATTTTTTCAAAAGCCCCCTTCAGAGCTGAATTCTTATGTCTAAACAATCACTGGAGAAGAGAAATGGGATCACCATGATTATTTTAGAATAATAATGAATCTAAGGAAGTTCTTACCTTATTGGAACACTTTTTTTTCCTCCTAGACAAAAAAATAAAATCAGGATTCTCTGAGCAAAAAAAGAGGGTAACATGAATGGTGTTTACTATGCACAGATATGAGATTTGTGTTTTCTAGTCAAGATTAAATATTTGGGATGGGTGACCATCTCAGCAAATGTTATCTTGACTTTAATCATTGATATTGTATCTTTGAATAACTTCTGATACTAAGTTATAGTAGAGAACTGAAAAAAAAAGTTAATGATTCAAGTGTGGGATCAATAGATTTCTTGCAGACTGTCTGGATGTGTTGTTAACATGGAGACACAGTATTGGGTCCAGGGCTAAGGTGTAGCTTTTACCTTTACCTTTAATAACTCCGAGAGGCTTGATAAGTGTATAATCTGGTTTATATGATCAACTGAAATAGACTTCATTGGAAAAATGTTATATTACTTTCTCCTACCTATTTCTTTTTTTAAAAAAAAAATATATTTCACTGATTCTTCCACAGAGAGGAAGGGAGAGGGATAGAGAGTCAGAAACATCGATGAGAGAGAAACATCGATCAGCTGCCTCCTGCACACCCCCTACTGGGGATGTGCCCACAACCAAGGCACATGCCCTTGACCAGAATCGAACCTGGGACCCCTCAGTCCGCAGGCCGACGCTCTATCCACTGAGCCAAACCAGTTATGGCTCCTACCTATTTCTTAATAATCACATTGAATAAATCCCTTATCCTATTTTTTTTTAAATTTTGTTTATTGATGTACTGTGTTGAGCTTAATCAATATTGACAACTGCTGCTACAACAAAAATATCAGAGACTGGGTGACTTAAAAACCATTAATTTCTTACAGTTCTGGAGCCTGGGAAGTCTAAAATCAAGACACAGGTAACTTCAGTGTCTGGAGAGGGGCTGCTTCCTGGATCCTAGTCAGCTCTCTTCTCCCTCTGATCTTCATGTATTCATAAAGGCCCTAAACCTATCATGGAGGTTCCACCCCCATGACATTATCCAAACCTCATTATCTCTCAAAGGCCCCACTTCCCCATACCATCTATCACATTGGGGATTAGGCTTCAACATACAAATTGAAGGTTGAGGGAGGGGAGAACATTCAATCTATAATAGCAACTAGTAATTTTCTATTTTAAAAAAAACACACTTTAATTTTATATAAACCTAAAGGATAAAAGAACTCAGCATCCTCCCTTGATATGCATTCAACTATGCTCCATTACAGAGGTCAATCTGAACATTTGGTGATTTTGTAGCTTTCTATAGTGGGATACTGAATCCCAGGGGTAAGTTTGCAGTGAACATGAAATGCTGACAAGATGATGAATCAATACATACACTCACACTCTATATTAGGATTCTAAAAATATTAAAGCTTAATATATTTACATTGAAAAAAAAAAGACATTTCTGAAGCAAAAGGTAGAAATTCATTTATTTTCCTTTCTTGGTTCATATTCTAATATTCAGACAGCATGGTTCTGTGACTCATTTCTAATACCCCCTGTTTATGACATATTTCAATGCCCACACATTTTTAGTTCTCATGATTTTCTTTTGTTCATATGTCTGAGTCAATTATGTTAGCTATTCAACAGTGTATTAGACAAGTCTCTACCACTTTCTCCTTCAGTGTCTCTCATTATAGGCCTTTTGGCACCCCCACACTCTACTGCCTAATGGAAT
The DNA here is from genome assembly GCF_000412655.1 of Myotis brandtii. Taxonomy (NCBI): domain Eukaryota; kingdom Metazoa; phylum Chordata; class Mammalia; order Chiroptera; family Vespertilionidae; genus Myotis; species Myotis brandtii. The sequence goes on from NW_005354673.1 coordinate 1,974,362, forward strand.
TTAAATCACAAAATGGAGCAGAAAGGAAGAAATCAGAATGCATGGGCTTTATGGGAAAGATTATTCATCAGATAAGATTTGAAAAATATATTAAAACAATGAGAAAAAAAGAGATGAAATGGCTGTTTTAGTGGGTGGATCCCTTGAGGCAAAAGCCTTTATAAGCACATAGATGTAGTGGAGAAAAAGGAACCATAAAAAGGTTTAGCCTTAGCCGGTTTGGCTCAGTGGATAGAGTGTCAGTCTGCAGACCAAAGGGTCCCGAGTTTGATTCCTGTAAAGGGCACATGCCCAGGTTGCAGGCTCAATCTCCAGTAGGGGGTGTGCAGGAGGCAGCCAATCAATGATTCTCTCATCATTGATATTTCTATCTCTTTCTTCCTCTCTGAAATATATATATAAATTTGTGCACTCGGGGGGGTCCCTCAGCCCGGCCTGTGCCCTTTCGCAGTCTGGGGCCCCTCAGGTGATGACCACCTGCTGAGGGATTGGGCCTAAGCTGGCAGTCAGACATCTCTCTGGCAGCCCAGGAGCCCTTGGGGGATGTCCCCTTGCCATCAGGGAGAAGGCCTAAGCTGCAGTCGGACATCCTTAGCACTGCTGAGGAGGTGGGAGAGGCTCCCAACACCACCGCTGTACTGGCAGCCATTAGCCTGGCTTGTGGCTGAGCAGATCTCCCCCTGTGGGAGCGCACTGACCACCAGAGGGAAGCTCCTGCATTGAGCGTCTGCCCTTTGGTGGTCAGTCTGTGTCATAGTGACCAGTCATTCCCAGTCGTTCTGCTGTTAGGGTCAATTTGCATATTACCCTTTTATTATATAGGATAGACGCCTGGTGCACACATGGGGGCTGCCTGGTTTGTCCTGAAGGGTGTCCTGGATCAGGGTGGGGGTCCCGCTGGGGTGCCTGGCCAGCCTGGGTGAGGGGCTGATGGCTGTTTGCAGGCTGGTCACAGCCCCTTCAGGGTGGGGGTCACCCCTGGGGTGCCCGGTCAGCCTGGGTGAGGGCCTGATGGCCATTTTCAGGCTGGCCACACCCCCTTCAGGGTTGGAATCCTCCTGGGGTGCCTGGCCAGTCTGAGTGAGGAGCTGATGGCTGTTTGTAGGCTGGCCAAGCCCCCCAGCAGGGACCCTCACCCCATGAGGGTGTGGCCATCCTGGGTGAGGGGTTGATGGCTGTTTGCAGGCTGGCCACGGCCCCCAGCCTCCCAAGCTCCCAGTGGTTGCTGGCTGGAAGCAGGTATCTGGGATTTATTTATCTTCTATAATTGAAACTTTGTTGCTTTGAGCCTGCTCAGGGCCAGCAGGGCAGGTGGGAAGCTTGGCTTCCTCCATCGCCAGGGCAATCAACCCTCCTGCTTGCTCCAGCTCCGTGGCTGCCGGCCGCCATTTTGGTTGGGTTAATTTACATATAGTCGCTCTGATTGGCTGGTGGGCGTGGCTTGGGGCATAGCAGAGGTGTGGTCAATTTGCATGTTTCTTTTATTAGATTAGATATATATAGTTTCTGAATTATTCTCTATAATATTTTTAAAGGACTATATGATATTTTTCAAAAGTTCTAGAGAGCATTAGAATAAACTTATGAATAAATATATAAATTTTATATACTTACTAATTTAAGAAAACCTATGCTTCCTTCTTTTAATCATAATTTTATTGTTTTTGCCCTCTTCTTGTTTGGTTCTAGCTAGAAACAGAAATTATTATGTAGCTTTGACTTAAGGATTTATATTTTATTTTTTAATCAATATAGACTTAATATAGACCCGGTGCACAAAATTCATGCACTGGGGTGGGGGGTGCTGTCTGTCAGTCCAGCCTGCACCCTCTCTATTCTGGGACCCCTCGGACATCCCTCTTACAATCCGGGACTGCTGGCTCCCAACTGCTCACCTGCCTGCCTTCCTGATTACCCCTAACTGCTTCTGTCTGCCAGCCTGATCACCCCCTAACCACTCCCATGCCAGCCTAATCGATGCCTAACTGCTCCCCTGCTAGCCCAGTCGCCCCCAACTGCCCTCCCCTGCCAGCCTGGTCCCCCACAACTGCCCTCCCCTGCCAGCCCGGTCACCCCCTAACTCTCCCCTGCTTGCCTGGTCACCCTTAACTGCCCTCCCCTGCAGACCTGGTCACCCCCAACTGCCCTCCCCTGCTGGCCTGGTCACCCCTAACTGCCCTCCCCTGCTGGCCTGATTGCCCACAACTGCCCTCCCCTATCAGCCAACTTGTGGCTGTGGGCACCTCCATTTTTGAGGGTATGCCAGTCAATTAGCATATTCCCTCCTTATTGGCTGTGGGGGTTGCCATCTTTGAGGGCAGGGCAGTCAATTAGCATATTCATTCCTTATTGGCTGTGGGCCCTGCCATCTTTGCAACGGCGTGAGGGTCAGTTAGCATATTCCCTCTTTATTGGATAGGATTATATACTGTTAGTGGAAAGACAAATTGGTACAACCTTAATGGACACACGTTAGCAATATATATCACATCTTAAAAATATTTATATCCTTCAACCTAATAATTCTTCTTCCTTGTACTTAGTCTAAATGACTAATCTGATATATTCCCAAAATTATATCAAAGACGCTTATTGGAACATTATTTTAATTGTAAATAATTAAAGTTACTAACAAGTTACTGATTGAATAATTTAGAGTATAGTTATATGAGCAGATTATATGCAGTCATTATAGATCATAATTTAGCTAGCTGGTGTGGTTCAGGGGTTGAGTGTCAACTTATGAACCAGAAGGTCATGATTTGATTTCCAGTCAGGGCACATGGCCCAGTTGTGGCTTGATCCCCAGTGTGGGATGTACAGGAGGCAGCTGATCGATGATACACTTTCATCATTGATGTTTCTATCTCTCTCTCTCCTCTCCCTTCCTCTCTGAAATCAATTATATGTTCAATGAGGCTAATTTTGGGGTTCTTGGCTTCTCAAGTTTTGGTTGTCTTGGAAGTTCATTAATGTGAATATATATATATATATTAGAATGAATATAATGTGCTCATCACAGTATATATCCTATATAATAAAAGGCCAATATGCAAATAGAATGAACAACATAACAACTGGAACAACCAAACAAACGGTTGCTGTGACATGTGCTGACCACCAGGGGGCATGTGCAGAACATGGCAGGTGTTGGCCATGGCAGGATGGTTGAGCAGGTGAGCAGGGGCGCCAGACCAAGGTGAGGCACCAGTCACTGTCATTGTGGCGAGCCTCTAGTGGTTACTGAAAATTCTTTTCTTCCGCGCACCGCAGTCCCACCCGGCATTCACACCTGCTGCCAGTGCTGGCCCCGTTTGCACCCACTGCCAGCACCGGAGCTGCTGCTCGCACCCACTACCAGTGCTGACCCTGCTCGCACCCGCTGCCAGTGCTGACCCCACTCGCACTCGCTGCTGGTGCACGGTGCCAGTCCCGATCACTTGGCGCCATCAGTGGATGCAAATGGCAGCTGCTGGCCCTGATCACCCTTAGGGCTTCTCCACCTCCCCCTGCTCCTGAGGGGTGATCAGGACAGCAGCTGCTGCTCGCACCCACTGACAGTGCCAGCCCCGCTCACACCCACTGCTGGTGCCAGCCCCAATCGCTCCATGCTGTCAGCAGGTGCGAGCTGGGGCCAGCGCCGTCAGCATGTGGGAGTGGCAGCAGTGGGAGTGGGGCTGCCAGCAGACAGGGGACCAGAGGCCACAGCGGGAGGGGCCAGCCGAAGGCATGGAGGATGGGCCAAGACCTACCCCTGTGCCTACCACAGCCTTGCAGCCCATAGTTCCTTTCAAGGTGCACGAATTCGTGCACTGGGCCCCTAGTATATATATGAAATCATTATTTGTTTTTTAACATATTTTTTCATTGACTTCAGAGAGGAAGGAAGAGAGAGAGCTAGAAACGTCAATGATGAAAGAGAATCATTGATCAGCAGCCTCCCATAATTTGTTTTTTAACATATTTTTTCATTGACTTCAGGGAGGAAGGAAGAGAGAGAGCTAGAAATGTCAATGATGAAAGAGAATCATTGATCAGCAGCCTCCTGCACACCACATACCATGGTCTCCTGGTTCATAGGTCAATGCTCAACCACTGAGCCACAGCAGCCAGGTTAAAAAGATCATAATTTATAACAGTAATAATTTAGGTAAGTGCTTAAGACTATTAAATAAAAGATTAGTTTAAAATACAAGGTATAGAGTATAATTCCAGTTTTATTTAAGTTCATATAAATCTATGAATAATAACATACATGTCAAAAGATTAACAATGATTATCTGGGTTGAAATATTATGGAAGATTTTAATTTTTTTCCTCAATTTTGTCTGGAGTTCCAAAGTTTATACAACAAACATGTGTTGCTTTGCTAAATAAGCAATAATATTAAGATTGCAAATTTTAAAAAATGTTTCCAATTTAAAATCAACAAATAAATCACACAAGGAATGGAATCATTTTTCATTTTCCAGCTCATCTTTTCCAACCTTTTCTAGTTTGGAATAGATGTTGTAATATATGTGTTCTTATTTTTTTAGCTCAATTGTTTTGTCCATAACTTGTATCATATTTCCAAATTAACCATGAAGAAAACTCATCCATTCCTTAAATATGTTTGAAAGAAGCTGTCTGACATAACGGCAACAGGAAGAATGGGCTGGGGACTCCTTTCTCTAAGAAAACCAAGTTCTAATTAAAAAAAAAAAAGATAATTTTAGGTATTTCTCTGCTCATTGTTCTCCTGTTTGAGGCAGCCCACAAACACTATGCTTCTTGCTCATACTTCAGACTTTCCCCCTCTTGTGTTCTATTTTTAGGATTATGAAACATCTTATAATTGATGGTTCATTTCATGTAATGGTACTTCAGTCCTCCTGAAACACTTTTAAAAAAAAAATTAGAAACTATTTTAAATATGCAAAAATATGTACTTACCATCACCTCTATTCATATACCAAATACATATATATATGTGTGTGTGTTTATTATCTATATACTGTATATATATTCCCAAGAAAGCTGCAATTCTAGATTCCATGTCCACATTCCAAATAGGAAGTTGAAATTGGGGGGTTGGAGGTCAGACTTCCAAAGTAGGAAGCAGTCTCATACTCTGACTTCTTATCAGTCAGTCTCTAATCTCCCCCTTGCCCCTCGAAGAGAGTGGGTTTAGGCTGGAGGGAGAATTGCCCTCTCTTCTTCCCCAGCATCTTTTCCTCCTTGTTGTTCTTTAAATCAATTTTTAATGGTAATATGTAAAAGTGGTGTGTTTGTGTTTAGTTATGTATTATTTTTCACCCTTCCTTCCTCCCTATGGCTCTCTCCCAACCCCTATTAAAATTATCCTAGACACCAGGGCTAATTCTAAACATTTTGACAGAGCATGGCAGCAATAAACCAAAGGAGCTCATTCTATTTAAAAAACCAATGGAATGAGAGCCTTTCATTTCTTCAGTGTGGAATAGGATCAGGTGAGTCTTCTAACAGTTCTGTATTCTCTCTTGCAGGGATTAGGTGTGGAGACCAGTTGTAATATTATTCAGATACTTTGTCTAGTATCTAGTCCGGAAGCTTTGAGGACTTATTGCTTTGGACAAGTATTCAATCTGACATGGTCTCTAGGGTTTGTTTTTGTTCCTTATTGGTGGCTGTTGATTTGATCATCACCAGAAACAGAAGGTGGCTGAACAGCTTTCAAATTCTGCTAGCACTGTGTTTTCAGAGGTTGTGCTTTGAGATGTACCTTCCAACAGATTCTGGATGGAAACAGGGCCCACTTGCTTGGGCTCTGCTACTTCTCAGGTAGGGACAGAAGCACAAAAGTGGTCATGAAAGATTTGGCAACTTTAAGATTTACATCTTGCAGGAGGGATATAGAGAACATGTCTGTTTGCTTTGGATTCTTCTCCTTAAAACGTCAGGGTTTTAATAAACAACTAGTGGCCTGGTTCATGGATTCATGCAAATTGAAAAGAAATTAATTAGAATAAATATTTTAATATTGCTATTCGCCCTTTCCCGATAATAGAAGTGTCAGAGATGAAAGAAAATTAGTAAAAAATATATGAAAATAATATATAAATTGATTAATAAATAAACAATTACAGCATGATATAAGAACAACAAAAACATGACATAAAAACAACATTGATAAAAACAATCCTATATAATAAAAGAGAAACATGTAAATTAACCATCCCTTTGCTATGCTCACCAGCCAATCAGGAGTGAATATGCAACTTAACCCAACAAAGATGGCAGGTTAATTTGCATACACAGGTGCCAGATGGAGAGTAGAAGTGGGAGAGCCAGCAGCTTGGGGGGACCTGGCTCCCTTCGTCACTTCCCCAAGCCGCTGGGAGGAGAGCAGAGCAGGAGAGCCAGAGGTTTGGGGGGATGTGGCAGAGTGGGAGGCTGTGGGATGGAGACAGAGCAGGAAGAGAAAACCTAGAGCACGGGAAGCACCAGGAATTCTGGGAATAGTAGTTCTGGTGGCAGCCCCAGGACGAGAAGCGGAAGCCCAGAGCGTGGGGAGCACCAGGAATGCTGGGGATTCTAGTTCTGGTGGCAGATGGATCTCCTAGACACTAGAGCAGTGGTTCTCAACCTGTGGGTCGTGAACCCTTTGGCGGTCGAATGACCCTTTCACAGGGGTCACCTAAGACCATCCTGCATATCATATATTTACATTACGATTCATAATAGTAGCAACATTACAGTTATGAAGTAGTAAAGAAAATAATTTTATGGTTGGGTCACAACATGAGGAACTGTATTTAAAGGGCCAGAAGGTTGAGAACCACTGCACTAGAGCAAAGTGAGCCTGGAGCAAATTACTGTTGCGGTGGGGGATGAAGGGAAAGCAAAGGTGAGAGACATAAGTAAAATAAGAGTGTCTAGGGAAAATTAAAGGGAAGATATCCTAAAACTTCCCGGAAATCTCCACCAATGAAGCAAAGAAAAAAAAAAGCCTCTATTATTCTGTGAGCAACAAACCAAACTGGGTTGGGGTCTCAGACAATTTGCTCATATGGTTGCAAAGACAGACAGAAACTCACAGATTGGAGAGGGCTCCCCTGAGGGTTCCAAGATTGGAGAGGGTGCAGGTCAGGCTGAGGGACCCACCCCCAGTGCATGAATCTTCGTGCACTGGGCCCCTAGTCCTATATAATAAAAGGCTAATGTGCAAATCGACCAAACAGCAGAACGACTGGTCGCTATGATGTGCACTGATCACTAGGGGGCAGATGCTCAATGCAGGAGCTGCCCCCCTGGTGGTCATTGCACTCCCACAGGGGAAGCATTGCTCAGCCAGAAGCCCTGAGCTTGGCTCACAACTGGTGAGCACAGTGGTGGTGGCAGGAGCCTCTAAGGATGTCTGACTGCTGACAGGGAGTGGGCCTAAGCTGTCAGTCAGACATCCCCCGTGGGCTCCCGGACTGCAAGAGGGTGCAGGCCAGGCTGAGGGACCCCCCGCCCCCAAGTGCATGAATTATGTGCACTGGGACTCTAGTGACTGATAAATTGATTAAACTTATTCTAATGTCTCCCTGTACACCACATTAAGAGTAAAAACACTTTCAGAGTGCTTGACTAATTTCCCTTGTGATGAAGTATTTACAACTTTAACATCACATGCTGTTCAAACTCAAGAGAAAGCAATATAATTGACATGTCCAAAAATGGGCATGTCGCTTTCTTTCAGCTTCAGAGGTACATTGTGCCAATAGTTGGTCTTTAGACATATTCTGTTGATGCCGCTTTCTTTCAGCTTCAGAATGTCAACAAAACAACCAAATTCATGATCAACAATGACAGATTGAAATTCATGCATGCGATTGGCACCAGTGAGAGCTTTATATGTATCGCACATGCATGAGTCAATGTTTATTTTTAAATTGCCAGTGCACATCATATGTACCAGCTGGTCAGTCGGTCGGTTGGATGGTCAGACGGACAGTCAGTCACTTAGCCTTTTATATATATAGATGATTACAAATAGATATATGCAATTTTTTTAAGAAATACCCTAATTTATGCATGCCTTCATATCTATTATAAAATAGATATTATTTATACAACACTTATTCTGTGCCTGGTACTGTTGCAAGCACTTTATATTTATTAGTTCATTTAATCCTCACCATTGTATGAGTTAAGTAAGTTCTTTATTATTGTCATCATCACCATTTTATAGATGAGAAAATAGGCTCAGAGTTCTTAGTCCAGGGTTATACAGCTGATAAATGGTGAAGTCAGATTTGGAATGTAGGCAATCAGGCTCCATTGCCCTATACTAAATTTGGTTAGCTAAGATGTGTTTCTAGTGAACTGCAATACTGACGTGCCTCATTTTAAGAGCAGCAGCACCATCCCAAACACCTTGTTAAACCAGTGATGGCAAACCTATGTCACCTCTGACATGCGAACTCATTTTTTTGGTTGATTTTTCTTTGTTAAATGGCATTTAAATATATAAAATAAATATCAAAGATATGTCTTTGTTTTACTATGGTTGCAAATATCAAAAAATTTCTATATGTGACACGGCACCAGAGTTAAGTTAGGGTTTTTCAAAATGCTGACACACCGAGCTCAAAAGGTTCGCCATCACTGTGTTAAACTATAGTTGTTTATACCCCTAAATGGATAAACTATACCCATTCAAAGTTATAATACAGAGTTGAAAGGCAGACAGGTTTCCCTGTGCTAGAGGCTCATGGAAAAGGCTTCCATCACTTGCAAGTCAGCCCCAGGGCTCGTTCCATATGGCAAAGAGAGAGTTATGTTATTCAGGAGATTGTCAGCTAAGTCTCAGTTTGGACAAAAAGCATCAGAATTTGAACTGAGACCACCCAAAACCAAACCAGGGATGACCAATCCTTTTAGATTATGCTAATAGACTTGGACTGAGATTGTAAACTTCTGCAAATGTCAGGCTTCAGACCAGTGTTTAATCTTTTTATTTATTTGTTTGTTAATCCTTACCAGAGGATACTTTTTTCATTTTTTTTATAGAGAGTAGAAAGGAAGGAGTGAGAGAAAGAAACATCAATGTGAGAGAGACAATCAATTGGTTGCCTCTGCACGTGCCTCAGCCAGAGTAATGTCCATGACCCAGGTACATGTCCTTGGCCAGGAACCACCTGCTACCTTTCTGTGGCCAGGCCGACACTCTAACCACTGAGGCATATTGGCCAGGTCACCAGTGTTTAATCTTTTGCCCTACTATTTATTTATTAACTGGTGACTTTATTTATTTAGCTTTACCCATTTGTTTTATTTATTTTTAATTTATCATTACTGTTAAAAGTATTTCATATGTCCCCCTTTTTTTCTTTACCATTGACCCCTCTCCATTCTGTACCTGCCTCTCCCAGGCCTTCATCACACTATTGCTTGTGTCCATGGGCTATGCATATAAGTTCCTGAGTTAATCTCTTCCTGTCCCACCATACCCACCCTCATCTTCCCTCTGAAATTCATTAACCTATTCTATGCTTCTTTGTCACTGAATTTATTTTGTTCTTGAGTTTATTTTGTTCATTAGATTCCACATATGTGTGAGATTATAGGATACTTATCTTTCTCTGACTGGCTCATTTCACTTAGCATAATACTCTCCAGGTCCCTCCATGCTGTCTCAAATGGTAAGAGATCCTTCTTTTTTGTAGCTGCATAGTATATAGTATTCCATGGTGTAAATGTATCATGGCTTTTTAAAAAATATATATTTTATTGATTTTTTTACAGAGAGGAAGGGAGAGGGATAGAGAGTTAGAAACATCAATGAGAGAGAAACATCGATCAGCTGTCTCCTGCACACCCCCCACTGGGGATGTGCCCACAACCAAGGTACATGCCCTTGACCGGAATCGACCCTGGGACCCTTCAGTCCTCAGGCTGAAGCTCTAGCCACCGAGCCAAACTGGTTAGGGAAATGGCTTTTTTTTTTAAATCTATGTATCTACTGATAGGCAGTTGGGGTGTTTCCATATCATAGCTGTCATAATCACGCTCCTATAAACATAAGGATGCATATAGTCCTTCAGATTGGTATTTTGGGTTTCTTAGGATATATTCCTAGAAGTGGGATCACTGAGGCAAATGGCAGTTTTAATTTTTTGAGGAAACTCCATACTGTTTTCCACAGTGGCTGCACCATTCTGCATTCCCACCAGCAGTTCACGAGGGTTCCCTTTTCTCCACATCTTCTCCAGCAATTGTTGTTTGTTGATTTGTTGATGATAGGACTGAGGTGATACTTCATTGTCATTTCAGTGTGCATCTCTCTGAGGATTAGTGACAGAGCATTTTTTTCATATGTCTCTTGGCCATCTGTATGTCCAATATGGAGATGTGTCTATTTAGGTCTTTTGCCAATTTTTTAAATTGGATTGTTTGTCTTCCTTTTGTTAAGCTGTATGAGTTCCTTATATATTTTGGGAATTCACTCCTTATCAGATGTATCATTCTGTTCTGAACATATGTGAATATGTTCTCTCATACAGTGGGCTCCCTTTTCATCTTGTTGATGGTTTCTCTTGCTATGCAGAAGCTTTTTATTTTGATGTAGTCCCATTTGTTGATTTTCTTCTTAGTTCCCATTGCCTTAGGAGACGTATCGGTAAACATATTGCTAAGAGAGATATCTGAGACTTTTCTGCCTATGGTTTCTTCTAAGATTTTTATGGTTTCACAACTTACATTTAAGTCTTTTACCCACTTTGAGTTTATTCTTGTTTATGATGTAAGTTGGTGGTCTAGTCTCATTTTTTGGCATTTATCTGTTCAATTTTCCCAACATCACTTATTGAAGAGACTGTCTTAACTCCATTGTATATTCTTGCCTCTTTTATCAAATATTAATTTAGTGTAATAAGCTTGGGTCAATTTCTGGGGTCTCTGTTCTGTTCCATTGATCTATATGCCTGTTCTTGTGCCAGTACCAGGCCATTTTGATTACAGTGGCTTTGTAGTATAACTTGATATCTGGTATTGTGATCCCTCTAACTTTATTCTTCTTTCTCAAGATTGCTGTAGCTAATTGGGGCCCTTTCAGGTTCCATATAAATATTTGGAGTGTTTGTTCTAGATCTGTGAAATATGGCATTGGTATTTTAATAGGGATTGCATTGAATCTATAAATTGCTTTGGATAGTATGGACATTTTCATGAGTCTACCAATCCATGAACACGGTATATTCTTCTACCTGTTTATATCTTCCTCTATCTCTTTTTTCAACATTCTATAGTTTTTCAAGTAGAGGTCTTTTACCTCCTTGATTAAGTTTATTTCTAAGTAACTTAATTTTTTGTTGCAATGATAAATGGGATTGTTTTTTTGTTTGTTTTTCTTTCTGTGAGTTCATTATTGGTGTATAAAAATGTCATTGATTTCTGGTGCTAATTTTGTATCCTGCTACATTGCCAAATTCATTTATGAATCTAATGGGTTTTTTGGTGGAGTCTGTCAGGTTTTCTATGTACAATTTCATGTCATCTGCATATGACAGTTTTACTTCCTCCTTACCAATTTGAATACCTTTTATTTTTTCTTCATGTCTGATCACTCTGACTAGGACTTCCAGTACTATGTTTAATAAGAGTGGTAAATATGGACACCCCTGTCTTGTTCCTACAATTAGAGGAAATGGTTTTAGGTTTTGCCCATTCAGTATGATGTTTGCTGTAGGCTTGTCATATATGGCCTTTATCATGTTGAGGAATGAACCCTCTATCCCACTTTGCTGAGAGTTTTTATTGAAAAAGTGTGTTGGATTTTGTCAAATGCTTTTTCTGTGTCAACTGATATGATCATGTGCTCTAGGTTTAAAATACACACACACACACACACACACACACACACACACACACACACACACACACACAACAAATAAACAAGAAACTGAGGCTTTCTCTCTGACTGCCTCCAGTCTACCAGGTACAGGCTTTGAAGTGGCCAGCTGTTCTGACACCTTTCATGGCTGGATGTTACGTGGGCCGCTGGTCTTGGGTCTGGTGCTCAGAGCTGTGGAGCCCAGACTGGGTTCTGTGCCTCAATCTTCTGAGGAAACAGACCCTCCTGTAGCCAAGAGTTTCTCTTCACTCTCAGCCTGCTGCCTCTCTTGCGACCAAGCATTTTCTGTCCTTCCTTGATATGGACCTCCTTATCTGGACCTCAGTTGGTAATTCTGGATGCATATTCACCACTTTAGTTTTATTTCCAGTCTGGCCCTTGGAAGAGGTACAAGAAAGGTCTGCCTATTCGACCTCCATTTTCTCTTCCCCCTTCAAATTATTTTTTTTCAGCTTTACTAATTTGTTTTAAATGTTAGTCTTTTGTAACTTTGCTGCTTATAATCCTTCAATCTCTTCTAATTGATTGATGAGTAAAATCTAAACTGTTGCATTGGCCTACAAGGACATGCAACATCTTGTCCTTGCCTCTTCCCAGGAGAGGATATCTAGACCATGTTCAAATAGAATCTGCCATGTTCTCCTTTGTACAATACTCTGTCTTCAGTCCACACCCAGTGCCTAGCACTGTGTCAAATATGTAACAGGTTTTTAATTAATGTTTGCCAAAATAAAATGGCATGAAGATTAGAAACAGACTTGGAAATGGCTTTCATATGTGGAGTGGGAGGAGAAAGCAGAGCCAGAAGAAGAGGGAGCATTGGTGATAAAAACAAAGTGGGAATAGCTATTAAAATTGGAGAAGACAGTAATAGTCATTGGAATTGAAGAAAAAAAAAAACAGACAAGAGTGCTAGTAATAAAATTGGTTTGCTTTTGGTTTTCAAAGAAGAGGAGGAACCCAAATATAGCACAAGAATCAAAGAAGAGGAGAGAGAAAGGTATTTTAATTGGGTCACTAGGAAGTCATTAAAAACTTTTGGGGAAAGGGTTTTAAGAAATTAGTGACTAGGAGATAGAAGCCACATGACAAACACTGAGAAATGTATGGCCAGGAGGCTGAAGCAAGAAGCACCTTTGAGAATTTTAATCGTTAAAGGAAGAGCAGCATCATGGAGTTCATATGAGAAGTTGGAGGGTAGAAGACTGGTGAACGGTGTCGCTTTTACTCCCTCAAATAATGTGTATTAAAACTACTATTCCTTCCACTTAATTGGGGAAAGTTAAGGAATGTGATGATATTTTACACATTTCTTCCCACACCAACTACTTCTGAATCTTGGAGAGATTGTTAAGATAAATGTTGGGTGTGGAAAGAACTGGGTGTTGACAAAAGAACATCCAGCCTAAAAAAATTCTTATAAGAGTTTATTTGAGCCAAACTGACAACAATTGATGGGAAGCAAAATCTCAGCAGGTTGAGAAAATGCTCTTCAGAATGGCAGTTTTACAGCTTAATTAATTAGTTAATTAATTAATATTAATTAAGAAGAGAAGTTTAGGGATTATGTGAAATCCATTGGTGGTGAATTAGGGAGGCAGGGAAAAGCAAAGTGGGGAAATCTCAGATTGGATAGAAAGTAAGATACAGTGAGGCATCTTTTACATGGGTACAGGAGAATAAACATTTATGTCACAGTGAGATGGCATGTGGACAATAAGCCAACAGTTTGGTCTTTTGTTCTGATGCCTTGGTTGTGCCCTGAGGGGGTCTAGAAAACAAAAATATGCTGACATTGACATTTCAAAAGTATGTTATCTTAGGTGCATGAAGACAATGGATAATTTCAAAGATAAAGATTGACCTGTGTCAAGGAAGCTATAGACCTAGGACATGACTACCCTCCATGTCTTTTTTTAGTTAGGCATTTTTATGTTCAGACCACCCCGTGTGGTTACTTTCAGTCTCTGGATTTATAAGTCCTGCCAGGTGGGCCTCTCCTGAGTTTATCAGGTTTAGTATGAGACCCTTTTTCATCCACATGAGTTTGGTTGGGGAAAAGCAATAAACATACACACACACACACACACACACACACACACACACACATCAGACACAACGAGAGACCTTAATATGTGAGTTACTTAGTTACATTTTCAATTTTTCAAGGAAATGTGGAGATTTTTAAAGTAATGCACATTCATTATCATTATAACATAGTCATGTGAAAAGAAAATTACATGTAATTCCTTTGCCCAGAGAAAACTATTAGCATATCCACATTAGTTGTGTGTGTGTGTGTGTGTGTGTGTATAAATATGCCTAACACATAACTTAATTTTAGCATCTTAATTCACAGTTTTAAAGATTAGATAGGAATGTAGTGGGTTCATTTATTGTAGAGTTCATTTGCTGTTAAACTGGTTAGAACTGCTTATAACTATTTGTTTCCCCAGTGGAAGCTCCCAGCATATATTTACATTTAACAATTATGCTGTTTGAATGTAGTCTAACAACCCTGAGACATTTATGACAAAGATTTCTGAATAGCAAGCTAAGAGCAGAAGTTCTGAGCATAATGACCCCAAAAGAGATGGCCAATCAATAGTAAGTTGTAAAAATTTGACAGAATAAATAATTCAGGCTTTCCTCTTCTACCCAAATAAACTCACTATCTCAGCAGTTCCTGGTGGACCTTTGATTCCCTGAATGCTATCTACCCTCCATGATGTCATAACTGGTTTGTATCCAGGCCGATGATGACTTTTGGATGAGACTGTAACCAGGAATGTCCTAAAAACCCCAGGGAGAGACTGTTCTTCTGGTCTTTGGAACTGGCACGGGAGGGGAAACTACTGGGACAAAAGCTCTTGCCCTTTCTTGTCATATTTCTAGTTGACTGCTATGGGACCCAAGCTTTGGCTCTCTATTGAGACTTTTGGGGAAACTGAAATTCTGACTTTAAAGAGTCCCATCAGGTTTGAAAAAGAAAGCAAGCAAAGCTGTCACATTTTGCTGGTCCCTTATGAAAACTATAGCTTCAAGGCACCACTTCTTAGTGTTGAGACTTCTGTGCCATCTACAGGGGAAATAAAACTGACCTGGCTTCTAATGCCAGCTGCACTCCGATACTGCTCTTCCCTGCATTTTACAAAGTTCTTTACATGTCATGCCACAAAAATAATAATTCTGTGAACCTTTTTACTCCCAATAAGTACTCACGCAATGATTTAATTAAATTCCTCTTTATCTCTTATGCTGAAAACAAGGAATTAACAATATTCATTAAAATGACTATTACATCCACATCAAATGGATTTCAACACACAGTTAAAATGATATGAAGGAAGTCATAATCATGTGAGGCTTATTACGGTGTGTAAATTTTCAACCTTTTGAAACCCTAAATTATTTTAATCTCCAAATGTAATTATCATGAATGTCAGTCATACTTTCTCAAGGCTTCTTTCTGTTGAACAAGAAGAAACAAATGAGACTGTGAAGGCTTCAAATTCATGATTAACTCATGATTAACTCCTCCATGACCAGTGGGCACTCAGGTTCAGAGGAAAGAAGACATTTCTAAGTAGGTCATTGGGCCTGAAATACAGTTTGCAGAAGCGATATTGAGGAGATTCTGATCAGTGGGTTGTAGCATTCCTTGAGTAAGAGTTGGTTGGCTGATAACACCAATACATTTTTGTCAGTAGCTACAGATTCTGCTTTTTGCTACAAATTTGTAAAAATGACTATGTAATCATCATTATATGATAATGTTTGATTTTCTATAATAAGTAAAGTTGTCCCTCGCCTTGGCACCTTCAATGAGTAGTATTCCAGAGCCACATTTCAGCTTGAGATAAGAAGTAAATATAGTGATCATCTCACTTATGACACCAACATGTATATTTATTAAAACCAAATGCTATTGCTCAGGTAAAATTTGTCTGAGGAAGGGAAGGAAAGATACCATTTCTTGAGGAGAGAGAATCAAGCTTTAATTGAGGCACTGGATTAAGAGATGATGTTAGCAGAAGAGACACACTTAGTCTAGTTCATTCTTTGCCACCATTCCCAGTAATACTTTTTATCCATATTACACATTCTAAAGAAAATCATTTTTTAGGTTACTGTACATTATCTATGACTGGAGCTCATAGGGATCTCCTTCTAGAGGACATATTATCATTTCTTTGCATGTTATATGTCTCCCTTCTGACACCCATCCTGACACAGTCCAAATCTCAATTAGAAAGAAAAGGAGTAACTCACAAATACCAGTCCAATTATGCATAGGTTATAAAATTGCCTGAAAAGTGCCTGTTAACCTGTTAGATATTTAAAATTAACCTTATATACCAGAGAAGTAGGCTTGTGAAAACCCTCCTCACATCACTCTCAGTCCATCACATCAACCCAGGGCTCCATTTTTATTTCTTTTCCCCTAATTATTTTATGCCTTGTCTGCTACTTGTCTCTTCTCTATTTCTAGTAAAATATGAAAATATTGAACCTGCTGCTCCTCCCTTCTTTGCTTTGAACAAACACTATTATGTTGCCCTAATAACCACAGCTGTGTAAGCATCTATCAGGCTCTTTTACTGCAGTATAATTTCTATATATGAAAGTAATTTTCCTTCAGTGTCTGCCAACGATTTCCATTGTTTGTACTGACACATTGCTCAACTCTCAACCCTTGGCTCTTGTCTGCCCTCTCTTTCCTTCCCTCCCATTGGAACAATTTTAGCTATTTTTACTGTTTTATTCCAAAACAGTAATTTATCTTAATGAAATGGAAGTGGCCTTAGTTCTTTAGTGACCAAAGGTGCGGCATAAAGAGAATGACTTGCCAAATCTTGTAAAACGTCTTGGTTTGACACCTCCTTTCTGAGATATCATTACATCTGTATTTGTAGATTGCTGTGCCGACAGTATCATTACCCTCAAGAGTGCCAAGGATTTTAATGGGAACTCGAAACTGGATGCTGTCTTTGGATTCTGTTACAGAGGCAGCAAGCAGTTCCAGTGATGCTACTGTAGATAGGAATCCATCCAAACTAAAGGTCTTTGGAGCAGAAGCAGATTATGACCTTACACTCAGCTGTAGACATTGAACATGTCATGATGTCCCTATTGGTGGTTTTACCCTTGATGTCATACTTTCCCAGATAAGATTCTGAATGAGGTCCAGAAGCACAGGAGGCAGGATAAGGAAGAATAGCTGTTGCATATTTTCAAGTTTGTTAAATTCCTGCATTTCACAAATGAGTTCAGAGAGGTTAAGTCATCTAAGGTTATGCCACCAGTAAGTGGTAGAGTCAAGATTCAAACTCTTTACATTATAAGAATCTCTGAAGTGGAGCTTGGGGCAGCCTGGCCTCTATGGGCAAACACCAAACCAGGGTTTTGTGACAGCAGACGGGTGAAAGTAATTCCTTATGGGCACACTAACATTTAGGCTAGGTAGGGCAATGCATTTGTGAAGTGAATGCTGGCTGACACACTCTAGTTGTAGACTAGTGAGCTGGGGAGAGGAAGCCAATTGGCTCATTCAGAGAAATTGTTCAGTAGTTGTAAGGTAAATCCTTAGTCACTCATAACATCTGAAAGTAGTGCCTTCAGCCTCAAATCAAACCAAACCAAGGGCTTTATGTCTTTTGTGTCATTAGCTATGTCTGTTTGGTGTGTGTATGTGTGTGTTTATGGGTACACTTAGTATTGTGACTAATGATAGGATTAGCCTGATCCTAACTACTTTGTAGTAAACTTGAAATGTCATTTCACAGTACTGAGTGCCAATTTTGAAGGCTCTGCCTTCAAATGTAATCTAAAATCTGACTACTTTCCACCACCTTCACTGTTACCACTATCATCTCTTGCCCAGATTACGCTAAGAACTTCCTAACAATTTTCTGTGTCCTCCTACGTTCTGTTTCTACCTTGCAGCCAGAGTGCTCCCTCTAAAACATAAATCAGACCACATTATGTCCCTTGTTAAAGCCTCCCAATGGGCCCCTTTCAGGTTTGCATGATGTGCAACCCATGAAAGTCCCTGCAGGCCTCTGGATGGTCCAAACTCTGCCCACAATTAGACCCATCTCTTCTCTGACCTCACTTCCCTGCTCTAGCCACATTGGCTTCTTGCAGCTCTCCATGCCCATTAAAAGTTCTTACACAGCAGATTCTTTGCACTTGCTGTTCCCTTAACTCAAATGCTTTTCCCACTATGGTTTGCTCTCGCTCATACTTATTCAGGTCAGAAAGGGCTTCCATGAGCCCCCCCACCTTCTCCCTACCCACCCCACCCTTTCACTTTCTAGCCCTGACTCTGAATTATTTTTTTCATAGCACATAACATTAATTGACATCATATTTCAGATCTACTTTTAGTTTATTTGCTTTATTGTATGTCTCTCCCTCTAGAAAATAAGCTCTGAGAGAAGAGGGACCATTTTTAGCCTGTTCATCACTGTGGTTTCTATACCTAAACTGCCAGACATATAACAGTTTCTCAATAGATATCTTTAATCTTACCTAATAATAGACAAACATGTAAATTGACCATCCCTCCGCTAAGCTCACCAGCCAATCAGGAGGGCATGCAAATTAACCCAACAAAGATGGCAGTTAATTTGCATACGTAGGTGCAAAGCTGCGGAGCAAAGACTGAAGGCTCCAGGCTGGAGCAGTGAAGGCCTGGGTCCTGGGTGCCAGAGGAAAACCGGTGCCAGCAGCCAGGGGAAGGGAAGGCCTATTGCACGAATCTCTTTGTGCAACGGGCCTCTAGTGGATTAATAAAAATGCAGTTTGCTAACAGCTTTAAAGAAAAAATCCACATGTGTTTTGTTTCTCCGCGAAGTGTATGAAAGTGTAGCTTATTGAGCTCCATTATGCACTTGTTAATAAATATTTATTAAACATAACTAGGTGCTGGAACTACAGGTACTAATGAGGCAGTCTACATTGGAGAAACTCTCACTGAATGGGGCGATAGATAATTAAGTGCTTTGACAAAAAAGAATCAAAGTAACCATGGAAGTTGGGGGAAGTTTCCTAATCTGGTCAAAGGAGAGGAGACGATTAAAGTGGGAGAAAGACAATTTGAATTTTAGTACTTCCTGGAAAAAGTGCTAGCTCATCTGAGTGCTAAAGGATTCTTAGGATCTGTCTGAGAGAGAGTGTAGGAAAGGCCAACCTGACCAGGAAGAGGAGCTACACATGTGTATAAAGCAAGAGCAGAGTGGACCTTTTGGACACCTATGACAGTCTAATATGGAGTCACTGTCAGCCATGACAGTTATGTCAAGTGCTATGTCAAGGCTGAGGTAATGGAATATAACACAAACACCCTTAGTTGGGTCCCAGAATGCCCCAAACCATAAGTCTAGACACTCGGTTAAGTGTCTGGACACCGATATGAGTGGGACTACCATCTCTGGTGGACTATAAGAACTCAGGGTTCTCACCATCCAATGCTTGAGCTTAGCTGTACCACAGGTCATGCTCAGAGCCCTGCCAAACTTCCAATCCACTGGATGAGTGCCGCTACTGTAGCCATCTGGCTTGAGACCTACGTCTGCCTCTCCACCTGCTGGCACCTCCAGTGATGGGGACTTTGTGCCAGACTATCACTCTGCTCACTTCTATGGCATAAGCCCCTCTCTGTGTGTAACCTGCCTGGGACTCTATTGGCTTATTGGGAAGTTTCCCTAATAAACTTGACATTGTGAAAAGACACAAAGTGTGTGAATGACTCCTTTTGTGGATGCTCCCTTGCTCACAACAATATGAAAATGGAGAGAGAGAGAGAGAGAGAGAGAGAGAGAGAGAGAGAGAGAGAGAGAAGACAGAGGAGACAGGGAAAGAGATTGACATTAGAGTACTGAGGTTAGTCTCATTCATACCCCTATCATTGTCAAATGAAAAAGGAATGAGAGTAACAAGAGATGGTGTTTTAGGATGAACATAGACAGGTAGCAGGTTTCTTGATGAAACAAACGCAAGAAAATCTATTTTTCCAAAAAGCTTTAAAGAACTTTATATTTACTGAAATTTGGGAAATGTTTCATGGTTCTATATAAAGTTCAGGGGTGAAAACTTGGCCATTATAGATTCTTCTAGTTGTATTCAAGCTCTCTATATAATTACATTTTGAGTTTTAAATAAATAAATGTCTTTTATTATTAATCTGAGATTATATACCCAAATTCTCAATGGCTCCAAGATTTGAGCTGAGTCCCAGAAATTTTGGCTGAGAACATTAAGACAAGCCTCTCCTGATATCAAAAATGACATGAAATCTTTAAAACCAATGTTCTGTGTGCTCTGTATTAATATAAAAGTTTCATCCTAAAACCCCCAGAGCAAACAGCATCATACTCCTTGAATGTACCTTGTAATGAAGGTTGAGTGGGCCTTGGGGTATTTGAATTTGTGATTTCAGAGCCTCTAAGTATTGTACCATAATGCTCAGACAACTGAATTTTCTCCCCAGGGCTTCCTGTTCTACCAGTGGAGTGGGTCAGCATAAATAATCTATGGCTCTTTTGGGTGGATTTGTTAGAATCCTGTTGGAACTTTTACACTTCCAGAGTTGAACCCAAGCCCATTGAACTGGCCTAAAACATTAGTGTTGACCTTTCCAAAAAGATCATATTATGTAGCAAAATCTCAGACATTTTTATTACATCCAGTTGGAAAAACAAAAAACAAAACCCAGCTCACTGAAAAAAACTTCACTGGGTTGAGTACAGTTTTTGAAACTTCTGGGGCGAAAGCTCTTAAAGCCTTTCCAGATACGTATTCCCTCAGAGTTCATTGTGCCCAAATTCACAAAACTGTTTTCTGGCATGACTGATAATGACACAAGCAGCTGTACCACTTAATGCTTTGATCTTAATGGTTGGGAATTAAATAGGGTTGAGCCTTGTTGATATTTTAAGGGGAGGGCTACATAAGGAATTTTAAAGGCTTGCAGCAAGAAACCTTACATTTTAATACAGTGGGGCTCAAGAGTGACCGGGAAGTACATTGGTTGTCCAAGAAGGCTCTCTGGGTTGTTCAGAAGTTTATTCATGAAGCCATTATTCCTGATATCAATTTTTAAAGATAGCAGTAATAAATCATGGTAAGTATTAATTTAAAATTTGGGGTAAAAAATGATACTTGGTGTTTAAGAAAAGGTATGTTTAAGAAACACAGAGCCTAATCCAAAGATTCAGCTATCATATCTATGCACATTGTCTCCATCGTCGTCATCATTAAAAAAGCTTCATATCTGGATCTGTTCTTAGTTCTACATTTCCACCTATCTATTTGAAATGCCAGACTCACTGCATGAAGAGAAAACTCATTATTTTCTCTTCTCCTCTAGGCCAAATACTGTTTCCCAACTCTGCTGGGAAACAAGAAATAATGACATTGTCAGGGTACCACAGACATAAATCTGTGATAAATCTCATGATGTGGGATTGAAGCACCAGGACCCTCCTAAAGAGTCTTGATTCCTCCTCTTCTTTTTAACTTCGGAATATTGCTATCATCCATTCCATTCTGGTTCCCTTCTGCTGTCTGTATGGCATCATGCTCATTCTATTAGGACACTTAGCAAGGGTACTGGAAGTGTCAGGAAGTCTGGGACCTAGTCTACTTCTATGAACTATCTGTGTAAACTGGGGCCTGTCCTTCAACTGCCCCAGGGAATACAAACCAAAAGAGAGCTGCTGCCCTACCTGCTTTAGCTCAGTGCATAGAACGTCGGCCTGAGGACTGAAGGGTCCCAGGTTCGATTCCAGTCAGGGGCACATGCCCGGGTTGCGGGCTTGATCCCCAGTGCGGGGTGTGCAGGAGGCAGCCAATCAATGATTCTCTCTCATCACTGATGTTTCTATCTCTCTATCCCTCTTTCCTCCTCTCTGCAATCAATAAAAATATTAAAAAAGAGAGAGAGAGCTGCTATCTATAGCAATACCATTATCAGGGAAAGTAAATGCAAAGGAAAAAGGAATTATTTGAGATTTTGAGAAACACTGAAAATGATGAAAGGCTAAATTCATCAAGAATGTAATTAATTCTCAATTTCTAAGTACATAATTACTTCAAAATTTTGAATTAAAATTTTATAAAAATGCAAGGAGAAATATATACTAAACACCATTAATGTTGATGATATATTTCATAGTACAAGTTAACTAAAACACTTTTATATCTATGTGTGTAGAAGATTTGAACACCAAAATATTGTTATGATTTACCTATATGAAACATTGCATCCAGCAATTGTATACCAAACATTCTTTTCAAGCACATATAAAACTTTATGTAAAGTGATCATGTGTTGTCCATGTGCTGAAAGTGAACCATGAGTTAGCCATAATAAATTTCAAAAGATTGATAATATAAATATCACATTATCTGATTACAATGCCATTAAGTTACAGATCATTAACAGCTTAAAAAAGAAATAAAATATTGAAACTTAAGATATATGCTACTAAATATACTCATGGATCAAAGAAGAAATCATAAATTTATAAAATACTTAAAATGTAATGATAATGATAATCCTACTGTCAAAACTTTGTTATGTAATTAAAGTAGGAACAATTATTAGCCTTTATTTAAAGAAGAAAGTCTAAAAATTAATGAGATAAGCATCTTAAACATTCAATTTAAAAAGTTAGAACAACAAAATCATGCTGAGAAGTAGAAGAAAGAAAACGATAGGAACAGAAAGTAATAAAATAAAAACTAAGGAATGAATAAAAACAAAACTAGAAGTTGGTTCTTTGAAAAATACTGATTAGGTAGATGAAACTCTGAAACTCTAACAATATTAATCATAAAACATTTGGTGGAAATTACAAATAAACAATGTGTATTATGTACCAATGAGTCAGCTTTGACTCCTGGTGACCCTGTGAATGAGTGATGGACGCAATGTCCCATCCTTAACAACCCTGCTCAGCTCCTAGGGACTCATGTTTATAGCTCCTCTTATGGAGTCAATCCGTCTCATATTTGCTCTTCCTCTTTTCCTGCTGCCTTCTATTTTCCCAGCATTATTGCCTTTTTCAAAGAACCCTGCCTTCTTCTGATGTGCCTAAAGTAGAACAACTTCAGTTCTGCCATTTTTTTGCCTCCAGTGATGTTTCAGGTTTAATTTGCCCTAGGACCCATTTGTTCATTTTTCTGGCAGTTCAGGGAATCTATAGAGCTCTCCTCCAACACCATACCTCATATGAATCAATGGTTTTCCTATCAGCCTTCATCACTGTCCAGCTTTCACATCTGTACAAAGTAATTGGGAATACGAGTATGAATGATTTTAGCCTTGGTCTCTAATGACACATCTTTGTTCTTGGTGATCTTTCCTAATTCTTCCATTGCTACCCTTCTGAGTCTCAGCCTTCTCTTGATTTCTTGGCTGCAGCCTCTATTTGAATTGATGACAGAATTAAGGTAAGCAAAATCTCTAACAATTTTGATGTCCTTAGTGTCTATATTTAAGTTCCATATTTCATTTTGTAGTCATGATTTTTGTCATCTTGATGTTCAAATGGAGTCAGCTCTGCTTTAGTATTAGAAATGAAAAAGGGGACAGATGTTATGCAAATTAACAGGATACTAAAAATAAGCTATGCCAAAATAGCTGAAGTAAATAAATTCTAGAAAAATGCAACTTGTAAAACTGACCCCAAAAGAAATACAATATATGGCTAATTATATAATCATTAAGAAAGTTGAGTTAGAGTATAAAAATCTTTCCACAAATGAAGCACCAAACTCTTATCTTCATAGATGGGCAAGTTACACTAAATTTTCAATGAAAAGATAATTGTAGGGGATGGCGGGAATGGGGTAGATGGGGTCAATGGGGGAGGGGAAAGGGGACATCTGTAATAGTTTCAACAATAAAGATAATTTTTTTAAAAAGAAAAGATAATAGTAAGCTTGCACAAACTCTTCAAGAAGACAAAAGACCATTCTCCAGCTCATCTAATAAGGCTAATATTACCTTGATACTGAGTACCAGGCAAGACTATTAAAAGCATCAGACCAATCTCATTATTAAACATGGACACAAAATAATAGCAAATTAAATCAAGTGATGCCTAAAGGAGATAATCATGACCAAGGTGGGCTTATCTCAATGACAGTCTAGTATCAATTAAATAATTGTATTAATAGATTAGAGAAAATCAAATGTCAAATTACTAAATATTATGCTTTAAAAAGCATTTCGTGGAACTGAATATCCATTTAAAATTAAAAACTCTTAATAAACTGTCAATAATAAACTTTCCTTAATTAATGTAAGGATCTATAAAAATTCTGCAGTAAGCATCATTTTTAACTGTGAAATTTTGAAAGCATTCCCTTTTATATAATAATAAAGTCAAAAATTGTTTGCATAGAAAATTTTAAGAATTCTCTAGAAATTTTATTATAATTCATATGAATTTAGCAATATTGCTAGATACAAAAGTCAATAAGCTTCTTGTTAGATATAATAAAAAATCTTAAATAATGTTCTTGGATAGGAAGACTCAATGGTGTAAAGTTGTTATTCTCTCCAAGTTGATTTGTAGGTTAAAAGCAATCCTCTACAAAACCTCAGTGAGATTTCTTATATTGTTTTCTTTTCATGGAATTTAACAAGCTGGTTCTAAAATGAATGTCATAGAGTAAATGTCCAAGAAACTACAATCCCACACTCTGAAGAGAAAGCTAGAATGTGTGTGTGTGTGTGTGTGTGTGTGTGTGTGTGTGTGTATGAGGTTGTCTTGCCCTGCCACATGTTAAGACTACAAAAAACATTAAAAATTAAGAAAATATGATACATATGCAGGAGTAGAGTCATTGGCAAATGGAATACAAAAGAGAGTCCTCACATACTCCCATGCATATATGGAAACAATTTATTAAATGATAATCTTTCATATCAGGGCTATTACATAAAACAATAAAATAAATTGAATCACTACCATATACCATAAACAAAAATCAATTCAAGGTTGAATAAAGACTTAAATGACAAAGCCAAAACCTGAGAAAACTTTAGGAGACAAAATGACTATATTACTAAACTTGGGGTAGAAAAGGATTTTTTTTTAATTACATTAAGGTAAACCACAAAAAAGGACTGGTGAGTGGTACTAAATTAATATTTGAAGGTGTTAAATTAACATTAACAATTTTATAAAGAATGCAAAATAACAAGAAATAGCTCAGGAGACTAATACAGACAAAACAACCAAAAAAGTTATTAGTATCTAGGTATAAAAAATAAAGATAAGAAGTCCATAGAGAAATAGGCAAAAAATAAAAATAAAGAGGTCTCACACAAAAAATTAAACACAAATTGTTGACAAACATCTGAAAGCCACTCCACCTCATTTGCATTAATGGAGTAACTGATTAAAATCACAATTAGATACATTTCATACATACTTGAAGGACAACTTTTAAAAAATTCTGAAAATACCAAAGTTTGACTATAACTTGAAGCAATGGAAACTCTCATCTAATGCTGATAGGAAGGTAAATTGGCTCAACCACATTGGAACTGTTCCATGTTACCTATTGAACTTGTATGTGTTCTCCTTGCTCTAGAACCTCAAGAAATCCTTACTGTGTACTGTGAAACATAGATAAAACAAGCATGTTCTTAGCTGTGCATAAGAGCAACTGGAAACAACTGAAATGTGCTGCAATTGATACATTGTGATATCTATATCTATAAAAAGCCAGCGACCGGAATGCTGTGTGGACCGAAATGTCCGGTCGCTATGACACCCACTGTGGCCAGCAAACTGGCCAACCTCCTGAAGGCCCTCCCCCGAGCGGACCCCGCCCCTGATGGGCCCCCACCACCCGGATCAGCCCACAGCCCCTTCCCCCAGCCAGCTCCACCCATGATTACTCCCCCCCATACCAATCAGGGGTGAGGCTGACCAGCCAACCTCCCACAGCCCCTCCCCACAACTGGCCCTGCCTCCAAGCAGCCTCCCCACCCCAATCGGGGCCAATCATCCATGGCCCCTCCCCCCAGCTGGCCTGGCCCTGATCGGGCCCTGATCAGGGTGGGCCAGCCAGTCAACCTCTCGCTGTCTCCTCCTCCCTACAGGCCTGGCCCCAATCTTCCCCGATTGGGGCCAGGCTGGCCAGACCCACCTGTGCATGAATTTGTGCACTGGGCTGCTAGTATCCACATAAATGGAGTACTATGCAGTAGTAACAATAAGTGAGCCTCCCTATGCATCTGCCTCAGTAGGGATGAACAGCAAAACTTCAAATTGATGGGGAAAACCATGAGCTAGAATAATATATACCACATGATTAATTCCTACAAAGTACAATACCAACAGTACATTATTAGGGCAACCTGCAAAGGTAGTAAAACTATAAGAAAAACAAAGATAAGATAATTGTGAATTCAAGATATTTCTATTCCACAGTGGCATCTAAAACACTTCTGCTATATATTTTTTCTTAACCTTAGTGTTAACTAAATGGGATTTTATATTATTACTAGAGGCTCAGTGCAGGAATTCGTGCACAGGTGGGGTCCGGCCAGCTGGCCCGCCCTGATTGGGGCCCAATCAGGGCCGAGCCAGCTGGGGAGAAGGGCCATGGCGATTGTCCCTGATTGGGGTGGGGGGGGCCAATTGGGGTCAGTGGCCCAGGGAGGAACTGTGGGAGGTTGGCCGGCCAACCCAACCCCCAATTGATGTGGAGGGGGCTGATTAGGGGTGGAGCTGGCTGGGAAGAGGGGCTGTGGGCCAATCAGGGTGGTGGGGGCTGATCAGGAGTGGGGCCAGCTGAGGGGAGAGGCCATGGGTGGTGGGCCAGCTGGCCCCACCCCTGATTGGTGGGGGTGATCAGGGGTTGTGGCCAGCCAGGGGGAGGGGCTGCAGGCTGTTGGCTGGCTGGCCCCACCCCCTGGTCAAACTCCTGATCAAACTCCTGGTCAAGGGGACAATTTGCATATTAGCCTTTTATTATATAGGATTGCAAGAAGAGAGAACTTATTTAAAGACATTGTTAATCAAAAGAGAAACACAATTTCAACATTTTGAAAATTCTCAGCCTATCCTTATAAAAAAGAATAAGAACTGTTTAAGAGGGAGCACTAAGAGTGTAGACATATGAACATTTAATAAGGAGGTTAATCAACCTTCTGGACAGGTTTAATGTACCAGTTTATCAAACGTTTCAACATAATAATAATAAGAAAAGTTTCAGAGACAGAGCATTCTCACAAATAACTCATTCTAATTTTGGACATGTCTACATATAATCTACTTCTTTACATTAAGCTGAAGTATTCAGCACTTTTCTATTTGGTCTATAAAGTTTCAAAGAAAAATCAAATCCTTCTTACACATGACAGCTTTTTAAGTACTCAAAGACAGTTGTCTTGTCTTCCTTTATAGTTCTTCATTTCCAAAAATCAACCATCCTTAAATCACCTCACCATGTTGGCTACCTTCCCCTGGACGTGCATCCAGAACTGAACACAGCATTTGAGTTTGTTCTGGCCAGTGAACTGTCTGATGAGACTATCATTCACTTTCTGGTTTGAGACACTACATTTATTGACATAGCCTAAAATTGACCTAGGATTTTGTAGTCGTGAACACCTCATTAATTTATACTGGGCTCCTCATTCTTTTAAACCTCCAAGTCTTTTTCACATGAAGGTATATGTAATAGGATTTTCTCATTCTAAACCTGTGAACTTAATTGTTTTGAAACAACATTTGGAACTTTATTCCTATTCTTTTATCTTGGAATTCAGTTACATCATTCCAGCTTGTTAAGATCTTTTCAGTTCTGATTCTGATGTCTCTGTATTTCTTTTATTTCTTAGATTTGTATCACCAGAAAATTTGGTAAGTACTTATTTGATTAATCAAACATTTACTTAAAAACCACCATGTATGTAGCAATGTGCTAGGTAATGTATGTCTGCCTCAGTAGTTAATAAAAATATTAAAATGAAGATATTCAAAAGTAAAGACTTCTCTCAAAATAGACAAACTACTTAAAATCACTTTTTAAAAAAATGTGTGATGAAAGTTGACATGTTCATTTACAATCCACATTTCCCTATCATTTTCCTTTAAACGTTTCCCCATTCTCCCAGTGACTGTCACATCTTTGTTGGGAAGACCTAAATCTGTACCTTCAGTCTTGACTGAATTTTTATCTGTGATTGACTCCTCTGTTTTAATACCTCAACCTCCACAATGCTAAGCCATCTGCAGGTTTTTCCTTTTGGCAAAACCTGCCCTTTTCCTTTAGTTATTATCTGTATTGATTAATGGCTTTAACATTCTCTCAGATGCACATTCTTTATAGACTTGAAATAGTTGTTGTTGTGTGTTTTTTTAATTTGAAAAATCTTATTGATATTTTCCTTTGTATAAAAGAATATAGTATCCTGTTGTTTTTTAGAAGTGAAAAATAATAGCATAATGATGCAAATAAAAATGAAAGTAAATCCATAACCTCAGCATTCAGAAATGAGTATTTTTGATGTTTATCCTTCTGGTCATTGGTCCATGCAGTAGAGAAACACAATCGCTATTTACTTAACTGAGTCAGCAAAGGTTTTAACATACTGTGATGTGTATAGCTAAAATAATGATCACAAAAGTATCTATATAACCAACCACATCCAGAAATAGATTACTGCAAACACCCAGATGATCCTTGTATGCTCCCTCTATGACTATCTTCTCCCCCTCTCCAAACATTTTTATTCTGACTTAGAATATAATTGTGTGTTTTGCAGATTTTTTAAAATATTTATTTAAATGAAATCATCCGTACTGTTTTGTGTCTGGCAAATAATTTTGTTCTATGTTATGTTTGTGAGATATATCCACATTATGTGTGGGACAGCAGTGGATTCATTTTCATTATTGTATAATATTGCATCTAATGAATATGCCAGAAATTACTTATTCATTCTAGTGTTGGTTAGCATTTGGGTTGTTTCCAGTTTGAGGTTATCATGAATAATGTTGGCATGAACATTCCTGTGTATATGTGCACGTATTTCTCTTCAAAATATGCCTAAAAATTGAAAAGGTTAATAAAACATATGTATATATTCAACTTTAGTATAAATTGTATGTTTTCCAAAGTGGTTCTACTGTCTTAGAACCCAGCAGCAATGTGTGAAGAATTTAGGTGTTCCACATCCTCACCAGCAATTAGTATTTACCAGTCTTATTTTAGCTATTCCAACTTTTGTGTGTTGATATCTTCTTATGCATGTTCTTGTATTATAATATTGAGCATCTTTTCATTTGGAGATCTTCTGTGTACTGTCTGTTTGAACAAATTATCTTCTCCCAGGCACTGGCTTACCTTTGTTCTCTTAAATTATTCTTTGATAAATCAATGTTTTTAATCTTAATGTATTTTCCCTTAGCATTAGTGCTTTATGTGTCCTGGTTAAGAAATTTTGGCTTACCTCAAAGTATTGAAAACATTCTTCCATAGTTTCTTCTGGCGGCTTCCTTGTTTTATTGTTCACACTTAGAGTTACAATCCACCTATATAATTGATTTTTGTGGATAATATGGGGAATATTTCCTTTTCGGTATGGCTCTCTATATAACCCAGAATAACTGATTGGAATAATCATCCTTTCTGGACTGCTTTGCAATGTCACCTTTGTCATAAACCAATTGCATGCATGTGTAAGGCTGTTAATGCACTATTATGTTCGGTTGATCAAGGCATCTGTTCTGTTAGCAATACCATGCTCTCTTAATTACTGGAATTTAAAAATACTAGTAGGTCTCAACATCTGTTAAAGTCCTTTAATTCTGTTCTTCAAGATTGCCTTGGCCAACTTTCACCCTTTGAATATTTACTTCATTTAAAAATTAAGTAACAAAATCAACGACAACAAAAACCCAATAAAACAACAAAAATGCTACTTTCTGAATTTTGATAGTCAGAGAGTTGAATGGAAAGATCAGTTTGAGGAGAATAGATATATTTATTATATCTTCATTATGTTTTAACAAATTTTATTCTTCTGATTATTTAAATTGAAGGCTGACAGATTATAGCCCATGGGTTAAATATGATCCTATGGCTATTTTTGAAAATAAAGTTTTATTGGAACACAGGCATACCCTTTATTCACATGTTGTCTATTTCTGCACTGGCATTACCATGCAGAGTTTAGATAATTGTCAAAGGCCATCTAGGATGCAAAGGCTAACATATTTATTATTTGATCCTGCACAGAAAATATGTGTGGGCCCTCATTTGGATATTTGTTTTATCTTTCCATAAAGCATTCTATTTTTTTTTATGTGGAAATGTTTTACATATTTTCTTAGATTAATTTCCAGAAATGAAGTGTATTTTGATGTTGTTATAGATGATATTATCTAAAATTGCATTTTCAGGTCACTAATGCTTATAAAATATTGTTGATTTATATATATTAAATTTGAAACCAATCTGTAGATTCTTTTTTATTTTCTATGTACAAAATCCAATCTATCTTTATTTCTTGTTTTCTATTTATACATTTTTATGAAATTGGAAATAATGTCAATCTTTCTGTTGTTATTGATGACAGAGGGGGAGCTTTAAAGTCACTATTACATAGGGTGTTTGCTGTAATTTTTTTAGATAACTAAAGAAGTTTGCAATGAGCTTTTATGGTAAATGGCTATTGAATTTTTTAAAATTTATCTTCATTGTTGAAAATATTACAGATTTCCCTTTTTTTTCCCATTGACCCCTTCTACCCCACACCTGCCCTTCCCAGATCTTCACCACACTATTGTCTGTGTCCATGGGTTATGCATATATGCATACAAGTTCTTTAGTTGATCAGTTCCCACCCACCCATTCTCCCCTGCCTTCCCTCTGAGATTCTGCAGTCTGTTCTATGCTTTTATATCTCGGGATCTATTTTGTTCATTAATTTATTTTGTTCATTAGATTCCACATATAAGTGAGATCATGTGATACTTACCTTTCCCTGACTGGCTTATTTTGCTTAGTATAGTACTCTCCAGGTCCCGTCATGCTGTCTCAAATGGTAAGAGATCCTTCTTTTTAACAGCCGCATAGTATTCCATGGCATAATATATAACAACTTTTTATCCACTCATCTACTGATGGGCACTCGGGCTGATTCCAGATCTTAGCTATTGTAAATTGCACAGCTATGAATATACATGGGTTACATATATGCTTTCTGATTGGTGTTTCAGGTTTTTTAGGATATATTCCTAGAAGTGGGATCACTGGGTCAATTAGCAGTTCCATATTTAATTTTTTGAGGAAACTCCATACTGTTTTCCACAGTGGCTGCACCAGTCTGTATTCCCACTAGCAATATACTGGGGTTCCCTTTTCTCCACATCCTTGCCAGCACTTGTCATTTGTTGATTTGTTGATGATAGCCATTCTGACAGGTTTGAGGTAATACCTCATTGTTGTTTTAGTTTGCATCTCTCTGATGATTAGTTACTTTGAGCATTTTTTCATATCTCTTGGCCATCTGTATGTCCACTTTGGAGAAGTGTCTATTTAGGTCCCTTGCCCATTTTTTAATTGGATTGTCTTCCTTTCATTAAGTTGTATGAGTTGTTTTTTTAAATTAAATCTTTATTGTTCAGATTATTACAGTTGTTCCTCTTTTTCCCCCCATCGCTCCCCTCCACCTGGTTCCCCCCCCCCCCTCTGCCCTTACCCGCCCCCCGCCACTGTCCTCATCCATAGGTGTACGATTTTTGTCCAGTCTCTTCCCGCCAGTCCACTCCCTTTCTATGCCCCTGATTCTATTATATTCACCATTTTGTATGGTGTAAGTTGGTGGTTTAGTTTCATTTTTTTGCATGTACCTATCCAATTTTCCTTAGCACCACTGATTGAAGAGACTGTCTTGACTCCATTGAATGTTCTTGCCTTCTTTGTCAAATACTAATTGAGAGTAATGACTTGGGACGATTTCCGGGGTCTCTGTTCTGTTCCATTGATCTATATACCCATTTTTGGTCTGGTGCTAGTGGCTTTGTAGTATAACTTGATATCTGATATTGTGATTCCACCAACTTTATTCTTCTTTCTCAAGATTGCTATAGCTAATAGGGGTCCTTTTTGGTTCCATATAAAGTTGTGAAGTATTTGCTCTAGCTTGTGAAATATGCCATTTGTATTTTAATAGGGATTGCATTGAATCTATAGATTGCTTTGGATAGTATGGACATTTTAATGATGTTGATTCTACCAATCCATGAACATTGTATATTTTTCCACCTGTTTACTAGTATAGCTTCCTCTACCTCTTTTTTCAACATGCTATAGTTTTCTGAGTACATAATTTTTACCTCCTTGGTTAAGTTTATTCCTCATTTCCAATTGATTTTTATTTTATGTTTCAACCTGTCTTTTCAAGTTAGTGTAGCCCTTATTAAGTTCCTTTTAATTCTCATTAAATTCCTTATCATTCTCATTAAGTTGCTTGTAGTTCTCACTGAATTGTTTGAGCACTATTACCATTATTCTGAATTCTTTATCTGACAAATTTCTTGCCTCCATTCAATTTAGTTCCTTTTCTGGTGATTCCTTCTTTTCTTTCATTTGGGGGTTGTTTTTTTGTCTCCCCATTTTTTTTTGCTGACCCTTTGTATTTGTTTCTATGTATTAGGTGTTTTGTAGTACAGTCTCTTAGATCTCCTCTTGTTTTAGTTATTTGGGTTCTTCTATTTTAATTGGGTCTTGAGTGTTGTTGTCCCATTCATGGATAGAATCTTCTCTCAGGCAGCCTGACTCTGAGGCTCACCCCAAACCATGACATGTGAGCTGTTGTAGAGGTACTGACAGAATAGAACAAAATAGATCACAATAAAATACAAAAGAAAAGAAACAAAACAAAAATATATACAAGACCCATACAACAACAACAAAAGCAACCACTAATGAATTAGGATAGAGTAAAGAGAGTAAGTGTGATAGAGGGAAAGAAAGAAAAAAAATATGAGGAGAATACAAAAAAAGAGGGGGGGGGGAAGAATTTGTAGGTGCACAGCTGAAATAAAGAAAATAAGAATAAAAAATGAGAAAAAAGGAATAAAAAATGAGGAATAATGGAAGCAAAATGGTTTAAAATAAAAGAGAAAGATAAAAATTGAGAAGGAAAATAGGAGAGAAAGTAAATTGACCCAAAATAAGAAAAGGAAAAGAGATGAGAAAGCAGAAGAAAAAGAAGGAAAAAATAATTAAGAAAGGGGAAGAGAAAAATTGGATATGTGATCAAAACAATAGAGATTTAAAAAAATAACAAATCGCCCGGCTGGTGGGGCTCAGTGAACATTGACCTATGAACCAGGAGGTCACGGTTTGATTCCAGGTCAGGGCACATGCCTGAGTTGCAGGCTCTAGCCCCTGTGGGGTGTGCAGGAGGCAGCTGATCAATGATTCTCTCTCATCATTGATGTTTCTATCTCTCTCTCTCTCCCTTCTTTAAAGTAAATAAATTTTTTTTTAAATCAATAAGGTAGATAGATAAAGAAGATAAATAAAAAAAGAAAGGGAAGAGGAAAATAGGAAAAAAAGAAAAAAAAGAAAGAAAAAGATTTTAAAAAAGTGAAGTGGTGCTCGTCTCAGCCAAGTTTAGTGCTTCCTGGGAGCTCCCTTTGGATCCTGATCTTCTGATGACCGTGGCTGACTGTTCTGTCTGCCAATTTTGGGCTTCCCAGGAAGTACTTAGGTGCTACCCACTGTCAGAAACTGCTCCTTTGGCTTTCAGCGACCTGCTTAAAGTTCAAGGTGTCCACAGTTTGTGTCTATCTCCAGGGGACTTGACTTCAGGAGGGAGAGGCCAACTTGCCTGCTAAATCAGGTTTGCAAGCAGTATGGAACCTAGGACTGGCTCAGTAACCTTCCTTGCGTTCCCTGGGCACTGCCTTGGCTCCCTTTTGCTTGCCAAGCAGCTGTCAATCTTAGTCACTCAAAATACTGTTTTTGAAAGGACTTGAGGCGGAATTGGGAGTCTCTGGTTCTCCCATGAGGGGGAGGTGCTGTTCAGATTTCAGCAAATGTGCTGTGTGTATTTCCCTGTCCCAGAGCTACTCTGCTTTGAGTGGCCCAAAATATTACTCTGCCCTTGACTGGGCAGAGATCCTTGTATGCAGTCCATTGGGATCAACTGGAAACCTGGAGTTCATATCAGCTGACTCATGTGAGGGAAGCACCATTCAGGTTCCTGGGATAGTGGGGTGGACAGCCCCTCCCCTAATCCAGTCACTGATGTTCCTTGAGATTGTTCAAACCCACAGGTTTACCTCTGCTTTTGTTTCATCTAAAAAGGTAAAAAATACAGGGTGTGGCTGGCAGGGCTCCTGGGAGTGGGCAAGGCTATATCACCTAGAGCAGTGGTTCTCAACCTGTGGGTTGCGACCCCTTTGGGGGTCGAACGACCCTTTCACAGGGGTCGCCTAAGACCATCGGAAAACACATATGCAATTACATATTGTTTTTGTGATTAATCACTATGCTTTAATTATGTTCAATTTGTAACAATGAAAATACATCCTGCATATCAGATATTTACATTACGATTCCTAACAGTAGCAAAATTACAGTTATGAAGTAGCAACGAAAATAATTTTATAGTTGGGGGTCACCACAACATGAGGAACTGTATTAAAGGGTCGTGGCATTAGGAAGGTTGAGAACCACTGACCTAGAGGGTTTTGGTTCTTTTTTCTTTTCTGCCCTGGGGCTACTAGGAGTGACTAGGTCCTCTCAGGGAAAATCGCTCTTTCAGTTTGGGACACATGACCAAATACAGGACTTCTGGCTGCTGCTTTTCCACATCTCCAGGCAATGCTTCCCACCCCAGCCTTTTCTTAGGCACCTGGAGTCAGCACCGCCCTCCCTGAACCAAAGTCTAGGGCAGTGGTCGGCAAACTGCGGCCCCTTGAGTGTGGCTCTTCCACAATATACCACGGGCGGGCGAGCACGTACAGTGAGACTGAAACTTCGTGGCCACACTCAAGGGGCCAAAGAGCTGCATGTGGCTCACAAGCCGCAATTTGCCGACCACTGGTCTAGGCACAGTGGTCAGCAAACTCATTAGTCAACAGAGCCAAATATCAACAGTACTTCTTCAAAATGGACTCGCCAAGGCCGAAAACTGACTTCTGTGCATGGGCCACGAAGTTTCAATCTCACTGTACGTGCACCTGCACGTGGTATTTTGTGGAAGAGCCACACTCAAGGGGCCAAAAAGCTGCATGTGGCTCGCGAGCCGCAGTTTGCCGACCACGGGAGTAGCTTCAGATAAAACTCCTGTGCTCTGGGTTTAGAAAAACAAACAAACAAAAAATGCAGAAACTGAGGCTTTCTCTCCACTCAGCTTCCGTCCACCACTACTGGCTCCATGGTGGCCGGCACCTCTGCTGTTTTCATGGCTAGATGTTACCTGGGCTGCAAGTCTCAGCTCTGGTGCTCGCCCCAGCCTGGGTTCTGGGCCTCTATCCTCGGGGGCAGTGGTTCTCAACCTTGGCTGCACATTAGAATCACCTGGGAATCTTTTTAAAATCCTGATTTTTGGGCCTCACCCTCCAGAAATTCTGTTTCTTTGTCACTAATGTTGTGGCCCCACCCCATAACAAAGAAACAGAATTTCCGGATGATGAGGCCCAGAAATCAGGATTTTAAAAAGATTCCCAGGTGATTCTAATGTGCAGCTAAGGTTGAGAACCACTGCTCTGAGGGAACAGACCCTTCCATAGCCAAGAGCTCCCTCCTCACTCTCAACCTGCAACCTCTGGAAGCTGGGTCAACCCCTCTCCGGACCTTGCCCTTCCTGCCAGTCTCTAGGTGTTTTCTGTCCTTCCTCGATAGAAGTCTCCTCCTCAGCTGGACCTCAGTTTGTAATTTCGGGTGTATGTTCCCCACTTTAGTTTTATTTCCAGTCTGGCCCTGGGAGGAGGTCACAAGAAAGGTCTGCCTATTTGGCCGCCATTTTCTTGACTCCAGCTACTGTTGAATTGTATTAAATATTTCCTCTACGTATATTGAGATAGTCATATAATTTTGCTTCTTCAGTCCATTAATGTGGAAAATTATACTGATAAGTTTTCAGTGATAAGCCTCACATTACTGAAATAAGCCAAATTGGTTATGATGTATTATCTTTTTGGTGTTTGTTTGCAAATAGTTTATTTAGATTTTGTTTTGTTTTACAATTATGATGGTAAGAGAAATTAGGCTATAATTTTCCTTATAAGTTTTGATATCAAGTCTCAAAAAAAAAAGAGTTGAAAATCATTTCTTTTTTTTTCTATTCTCTTGAAGGATTTGTATAAGATTGACATTATTGCTTTCCTAAATATTAGCTATAATGTATCTGTGAAGTCAACCTGGCATGGAACTTTCTGAGTGGAAAATTTTTAATTGAATTAGATTATATTATAATTATAGAAACTTCTACTTTCCTTTAAGATATATGTAAGGCAGTGACAAGCCATTGTTCCTTCTATAATAACTAGAAAAGCCTGGATGAATTGAAAAAATATATGTACAATTTATATCTATCTCTATATCTATAAAAGTCATCAGAAAATTGTGAATTTGTACAGATATAAAGCAATAATTTCCAGGGATTTAAGAGACCTTCTGGATGAGCAGAGGTTGGCAACCATTTTCCTTTCTGGTGGCTTCTTACCAAGTCTAATCATAGGCTGACTTTTAATATAGACAGGCAGACATTGCTGAGGCAAAGAGATAACAGGGGAACTTTTACCAGAGAGATGGCATAGCCACTTGGAATCTGGAGGAGTCCTAAATGCATAGCTAATTTTCTCCCACCATATTTCTTCACAGGACTTTTGTCTAGGGTTATGCAGAAGGTAGATTGGACTGAAATACTCAGTGTAACTACTTCTATGTCCCAACACTTAGAAGCAAAAGTTCTTGCCTGGCCAGTGTGCTCAGTGGTTGTGCATTGACCCATGCACTAAGAGATTGCTGGTTCAATGCCTGGTCAGGGTACATGCCCAGGTTGCAGGCTTGATCCCCAGTAGGGGGTGTGCAGGAGGCAGCCAATTGATGATGTTTCTCTCTCATCGATGTTTCTATCTCAAAACAAATAAACAAACAAACAAACATTCTGCAAGATGGAGAAGTTTATAATGAACATAGAACAGCTCACACTGTTATGACTTATTCTAACTAAAGTAACCCAGCTCAATTCCTAATTAGTTCAAAATAACAAGCCTGTCACCCTGTCTGCCTAAAAAAGGAAAAATCATGTTTTATGTTTTCTCTGGGAAAATAACATTGACTCATCTCTATTCTTCCTGGCATACCCAAAACAATTATGTAATATATGAAGAAGATAAAAATGTGATCTACAATCACAGAGAAATACAGGGTGGGGCAAAAGTAGGTTTACAGTTGTGAGTCCACAAAATTTTATTCTTGTATTGTTATTTATTAATTATTGTATTTTTATATGAACAAATGTAAAGCCAATTTTGTCCCACCCTGTGTATCTTCAGAACCCCCATGATCTCAATGTTGGAATAGAGGACAAGGCTTTTTAAATGACAATTAAAATTTGTATAAAAATAGAAAAATAATGGGCAAACTTAATAAAAAGAAGATGGAGAATTTTGACAGATAAATGTAATATAAATTTTTTTTTCCAAATGGATATTATGGTTCTGAAAAGAAAGACGGTATCTGAAATGAAGAACTTAACTGGGAGTGGCTTATTATTAGATTGTATAAACTAGATAAAATTAGTGAATTCAAAGGTAAGTCAATAGAAATCAAAGTGAATTAATAACAATTTAAGGTACTTGAAAGACTATATATATATATATTCAGAAAGAGAATGATACTTAAGCAATATTTGAAGATATGATGAGCAAGAATTTTCCAAAACAGATTAAAGAGACCACCCCAGATTTACTAAGTTCTGGAAACTTCAAGCAAGATAAATACAAAGAAAAGTGATGAACTTAACAAACTATGACATTTATTCTCAGCATTTTCTTTCTCTTCTTCTTGTAGTCCAGAAGTTATGCTAGGCCTTCTTAATTTATCTCCTAAGTCTCTTCATTAATTTTATTCTTCATTTAAAAATATGTGTTTTATTCTGAACAGTCTATCTCCCAGTTTTCTTCAAATTCACTAATTCTTTTTCAACTGCAACTTGGCTATTCTTAAATTTATCCATTGAGTTTTTAATTTTGATTATTATATTTTTGCCTTCTAAATTTTTTATTTGATTCACTTCTGTTTTTCCTCTTTATTATTTTTTTCTTCCCCCTATACCCTCTTCCACATCCACCCGCCTCCACCCTGGAATCACCACACTGTCTGTCATCCATGTCTATGAGTTCTATTTTTTTCTTTTTCGCTCAATCCCTCCACCCCTAACATTCCCCCAACCCCAGAGCTTTCTGCCTGCTCTCCTACATTAGAAAAGCCCAGAAATAATCCCCCCAGTGCTTATTTGGCATATCAATGGTCATCTGGGACTCAGGACATTTTTATATTTATGTTCTATCAGACTTTGCATATGGTATCCATCGTCAAGTTTGTCACAAGGTCTGAGATGGCTGCCAGAATTCTAGCCACATGTCCTCATTAGAAACATAAATGGAATAATGAGGGGGGGGGACTTAATCCTCATGGTATCTTCTTTTAACAATTAATATAGTCATTCTAGTATTTGAAATGTCCCTGATAAAAGCTAAATAACTAACTTTCTTGCCAATCACTTTATAAGGGCTTGTGAAATACATAGGAGAGCCCTGGCTAGTTTGGCTCAGTGGATAGAGTGATGGCCTATGGACTGAAGGGTCATGGGTTTGATTCCAGTCAAGGGCATATGCCTGGGTTGCAGGGTCCATCCCCAGTAGGGGGTGTGCAGTTGGCAGCTGATCAATGATTCTCTCTCATCATTGATGTTTCTATCTCTCTCTCTCCCTCTCCCTTCTTCTCTGAAATCAGTAAAAATATATATATTTTTAAAAGAAATACGTAGGGGAAAGTAAAGGAGAAACGGGGATGTGTGGACAGAGGATACAGGCTTTACAGTTTTCCCAAGGCAGATTTGTGGTATGCTTATGACTCTAAGCTTTAGTCCCCTCACTTGCAATGTGTTCACATGGCCATACACTTTTTTTTTTTTTGCAAAATTTACACAACTAAAGTATTTTTACCACAACTGGTTAAAACAACTGTCTCTTTAGATCTTGATTTTTTTTTTATATACTTCTTGTGTCTGGCAGTGGGAGAGCGGCAGTCATTTTTTTTTCTTTTTCAGTAGAAATGCATTTAGTTGAGGTTTAATGGGATGTATTTATGTTATTTGCAGTCATCTGTGCACAGTTGAGCTACCAAGCTGTCCTGCTGTGGGATTGCTTCTAGGAATACTGCCCTCCATGACAAATCAACTGATATTGTAACAGCATGGTACAGGACCAGAGGACTGAGAAATGTGGTTGTGGAGGAAAAATAAAAGTTGGAAATGTACAAAATCAGAAATTCATTTCTGGAAAGTACAGTCTTAAACTCTCATATGAAGAAAAAATTGACACCCCTCCTAAAATTTTACATTGGCTTAAATGGGTTGTAAAGCTGAAAGAAAATCCAAAAATTCAATAATCATAGAAATTGTATTCCTGTTGGTAGATTTATTTTAAAAAGCTATTATCTTTTTATTCTCGCCATAGAAAATGGTATGGCAATATTATTTTATTATGAAGTGGTGATCAAAGACTGTAGGAAATATATCAGGTAGTTAATTAAACATTTTTAATTTATTGTGTTGTCTTTTCTCTGAATAGCTGTTCACTTTTGTATTTAATTCTTGTATTTATAACTACATATTCTTATTAGTAAAGAAGGTCCTCCCAAATTAAGAAACTTGAGATTTTTTTTTAAAACCTGGTGGAGGACTGTC
Source organism: Myotis brandtii (assembly GCF_000412655.1). Classification (NCBI taxonomy): domain Eukaryota; kingdom Metazoa; phylum Chordata; class Mammalia; order Chiroptera; family Vespertilionidae; genus Myotis; species Myotis brandtii. Next base: position 2,014,198 of record NW_005354673.1, read on the forward strand.
CTAATTTGCAAGCCAAAGTCCTTGGATCTGAAAAGTCAACAAACTGAAATCACATGAGACTTCTATTTTCAGGAATAGTTGTCCTCCTCTCTCTTTTGAGGCAGGATAGGAGTCTGGGGAGGGAGACCAGAATTTTGGCAGGTGAAACTGCTTACCTGAGCCTGACAATGACAGAGATTGCCAGCCTCTTAGGCTGGGACAGTCTCATCAATCAACCCGTGCTTGAACTATTAGCACTGTCAGCTTCCTGGTAAGAGATGACAATTCAAGGGTAGCTTTCCTCACCCACTGCAACTCCCTCAGTCAAAAGAGCAAAACACTTACTCAGAAGGAGGGGCAAGAATGCATCTCTGGCAGCAAGAACTGGCCCCATTTACTTTCAGTCTACAGAGCTTCATGTGCTCATTTTTGCATGACTGTGAAAGAGATCTTCAGCAGAAGCCCTTGGCTTGCTGGTACAAGAGTTGGGGTAGGGCTTGCATCCTTTGGCTTAAAAGGGAGTGGTTGTGATGCCAGGAACAAGAAGATTATAACAACTTTGCCTATATATTCTCACAAGTGATGTCTGATTAAAAAGAATAACAATAAACACATGCCAATATTTGTTTGTACATGCATTACCTGTGTGGGATGGGCAGAAATAAATTGCTGGTTGAAGATATTAGAAATGAGAGACAGCCATTAAGCTTTGCCCTCACTTGGTAGTAGGAGGCAGAGCAATGAACTATTTTTCTTCAGGTTGTGAGGATTATTTAGAGCTGAAAGCAGACTTGGGATTTTTTGACCCAAGAGCAAATGGTATAGATATCTAAGGAATAGCACATAACCCCTGGTATTAAAAATATCAAGTATTTACTTGATCTGAAGAGAAATCACAGTGCAAGTAAAAGCTTCTAAGAGTTCTAACAGCTCAGATGGTTTCATTTTTATAAATATTCACAAAAGCCTATTCTATTGATGACTTTTAAAAATTGTGTCCTTATATATTTATTGTATTATTTTGAAAATAAATGGCTGAAAATTGTTTCATGAGTTTCTAATTCTCTTAAAAATCATGTTATCACCATTGGGGGCCTCATATCACTTAGTTGTCATTTTTATCTGCTGGAGGAAGAACAGATATCTCCTTTAGGAGTGAAACAGGGGTAAGGCATCTCAGGTGGCCTTTTCATAAGTCTTTTCTTCCTTATCTCCACTCCTAAATCTCCAGGGATTTACGATTATGCCTTTTGGCCACTTAAATTAATGAAACTGCTAATATTTAATGCAGGAACATCATCTCTGTATGCTCTAGATACATATATGAATAGAACTTCTGTGAATGCACACCTGTGCTGAATGTCAGTTTAATCCATGTAAAATAAGCATTGATTTTAAAATCCTCATTTCCAGAAAACTAAAGGAAAAACAGTTGAAAAGATATAGAACATGAAAAAGCTGTCCTTTACCCTGATTAAAGATGCATTCTCATCACCTCTTTAAAGAAGTTTATCTTTAGTGTTAAGGGAGGGTCTCTATTGGACTGCCTTATAACTTTATAATTTCCTTTAAAGCAAGACCATTTTTTATTTTTAATCATTTTATATTTTTAATTACAGTTGACATAAATCATTATATTAGTTTCAGGTGTACACCCCAGTGCCTAGACATTATATAACTTAATAAGTGTTCACGCCAATCAATCCAGCACCCACCCAGCACCACACCTAGTTATTAGAATATTATTGACTGTATTCCCTATGCTGTACTTTATATCCATATGACTATTCTGTAACAACCAATTTGTACTTCTTAATCCCTTTAGTTTTATTGCCCATTTCCCAATTCTCCTCCCATCTGGCAACCAACAAAAAGTTCTCTGTATCTATGAGTCTGTTTCTGTCCTGCTTGTTCATTTTGTTTGTAGATTCAATTGTTGATAAATACGTATTTATTGCCATTTTATTTTTCATATTCTTTTTTTCTTCTTCTTCTCCTCCTCCTCCTCCTCCTCCTCCTCCTTCTTTTTCTCCTTCAAGAAGACCCTTTAACATTTCATATAATACTAGAGGTCCGGTGCATGGATTTGTACACTGGTGGGGTCGCTCGGCCTGGCTTGGGGGATCAGGCTGAAACCAGCTCTCCGACTTCCCCCACGGGGTCCAGGATTGCAAGAGGGCAGTTCTCGGGTGACACACCCTGGAACTGGGCTTCCTCCTCTCTGGTTCTGGGTACATCATCCAAGAACCACAGCTTCCAAGTCACCGCAGCTTGGCAGCTCCTGCATTGAGCGTCTGCCCCCTGTTGGTCATTTTATGTCATAGCTACTGGACAGTCGGCTGGTTGCTTAGGCTTTTATATACATAGATTGGTTTGGTGGTGATGAACTCCTTTAAGTTTTTCTTGTCTTAGAAGCTCTTTATATGTCCATCGATTGTAAATAATAGCTTTGTAGAATAGAGTAATTTTAGTTATAGATCCTTGTTTTAGATAGTTCTTGCCTCTCCCTTCTGGCCTACAAAGTTTCTTTTGAGAAATCAGCTGACAGTCTATGGAAGCTTCCTTGTAGGTAACTAACTGCTTTTCTCTTGCTGCTTTTAAGATTCTCTGTTTGTCTTTAACCTTTTGCATTTTAATTATGATGTGTCTTGGTGTGGACCTCTTTGGGTTCATTTTCTTTGGTACCCTCTGAGCTTCCTAGACTTGTATATTTGTTTCCTTCACCAAGTTTGGGAAGGTTTCTGTCATTATTTTTTCAAATCAGTTTTCAATTTCTTGTTCTCTCTTATCCTTCCAGTACCCCCATGCTGTGAATGTTGGTATGCTTGAATTTGTCCCAGAAGCTACACTATACTTATTTTTTTTGTAATCTTTTTTCATTTTGCTGATCTGCTTGGGTATTTTTTGCTTCCTTAAATTCCAAATTAATGATCTGATTATTGACTTCACCTACTCTACTGTTGATTCCCTGTAAATTATTCTTAATTTCAGTTAGAGTATCCTTCATTTCTGACTGGTTCTTTTTTATGCTGTTGAGGTCCTCACTAAGCTCCTTGAGCATCCTTTTAACAGTGTTTTGAACTCTGAATCTAGCAGACTACTTATTGCCATTTTGTTTAGTTCTTTTTTCTGGAGTTTTGGTCTCTTCTTTCACTTGGGTCATGTTTCTTTGTCTTCTCATTTTGGCCTCCCTGTGTTTGTTTCTATGTATTAGAGAGAGTTGCTATGTCTCCTAGGGTTGCTGGTATGGCCTAATGTGGAAAGCCTCCCTAATCAACCCAGCTGGGCACTTGAGGTGTGCTCGCTCCCTGTGTGTGGTCTATACCCTTCAGTTGTAACTTAGTCTTGATTGCTATTGGCATGTCAATGGAAGGGATTTACCCAGGCTGATCAGTTGAAAGGATTGGCTATGACCACTGATCACTTACCTCCATCCACCCTGGAGGATCAGCTGTGTAGGGGCCCATCACACAGGGCAGGACTTATTTCAGCAAGGTTATGATCCCCACTGAGTCCACCTCTTAAATGTGTCCCTTGTGGAGGTGATTGAATGGTGATGTTTCAATATAGTCTGAAGCTGTCCACTGGGTTTGCTGGCTCTGGGGCTTCCCAGGAGGTGCAGGCCAAGGTCAGCCACCACCTGTGTTTTGTCCAGAGCTACTAGGCATAAGCTACAAAATCATCTGCAGATGGCTGCTTCTTGTGCTGTGCTTGGAAGTACCCAGGCAAGTCCAAGCTCTAAAGCAAGGGTGGCTGCTGCCAGTGCTGAGTCTCGGGCCACTTCATGAAAGGTATGGGGCTTGGTGAGGCCAGATGCTGCTTGTTTGAGAGATTTTAGGAAAATCTGAAGCATGAGCCAAAACAGGCCATTAATATGGTAAAGCCACTTGAAACAGCTTGGGTGGACCCAAAAGTTGGGTGGGGCAGGGTCTCAGGGCATCACCAGGATAGGGTAAACAGTGTGAGCCAGGTTGATGGAGTCTCAGACATGGCACCCACCTGCCAGATCTTTGGGGTTGAGGGCTCCTCAAAGGAACAGTGACTTCTTCCAGCACTTTTGTCTGGGAGAAAGCTGCCCCTCCATATCTCGCCCTGATGACAACCAATTTCGTTTTTCCTTGTATGTGCCTGGTTCCTTGCAAGCTTCTGCCCCAGTGCTGGAGCTCAGAGGGAGTGAGTCTGAGTAAATCTGGGTACTGGCCCTTTAAGAAGAACTGCCCGGGACTCCAGCAGCCTCAGCCTCCCTTAGCCTCAAACCCTGCTGGTTTTTATAGCCAAAAGTTATGGGCACTTCTCTTCCTGGCACTGGAACCCTGAGCTGGGGGACCTGGTATAAGACTGGGACTCTTGCTCTTCAGGGGGACCTCCACAGCTGAGATATCTCTTGATTTTTCATCTGACACATGTGGGTGTGGGACCAGCCCTTCTGAGTCTCTGCCCCTTCTACCAGTCTTGTTGTGGCTTCTTCTTTAATTTCATAGTTATAGAACTTCCATTCAGCTTGATTTCAGGTGGTTCTGAATGATGGTTGTTCTTAGTTTAGTTGTAATTTAGATGTGGTTTTGGGAGGATTTGTGTACCATGTTTACCTATGCTGTCATCTTGGATGTAAATCTCAAAGCAAGACCATTTTAAAAGAAGCATTACATCTGCTCTTTGTTTCTAAGTTATCCCATTTTAGCCAATTGGTTATATTAATTAGAATTTATGCTTGCTCTGAAACAGCAATTTTCACTTTTGGGTGATTCTGTTCCCCCTGGACATTTGATAACATCAGGAGACATTTTGATAGGGGGATTGGGCAAGGTGGTGCAATTGGCATCTAGTAGAAAGGAACCGGGGACCTGCTAAACATTCTACAATGCACAGGACAGCTTCCACAACAAATAATTATCTGGTCCAAAATGTCAACAGTGCTGAGTTTGAGAAACCATGCTCTAAAATAGTGCATGTAGGGTAGAAAGAGTGAGGTTGGTTTTGATGATGATGTGTTGAAAAAGTTTTACAGGCAATTGAAAATGCATCCTTCCTACCAGGAAATCCCCTCATGTCTCTTGTGTCATTCTTAATTATGGCTACATCTGCTGGCTCAAGTAAAGCAGGTTCTATTGCTGAACCCTAAATTCTATTTTCACTGAGAAGGGGAAATTGGTTGGGATGGACAGTGTCTCCTCTGTTGGCTATCCTATGATGGAGTAATCTATTTTCTATTTCAGAGTAATCATCTGGGTTGGTGTAAAACCTGCCAGAGTTTAGGGCGAATGAGTATATCTGTAATTTTTATTATTTTCATAAACAGACTAGAGAACATTATGTCCCCTTAAATCTTATCTATCATCACTAAATAAATATTTGTTGTTTCAATTTGTTATACTCTATAGATTAAATTCTAAGTATAAAAGTCATGATATTATTTAACAGTTTCTTGGTAGTCTCTTTGGATGGCTAAAAGCAACTTTATGGAGTTAATAGAAATGCCTATGGAAAAATATATTCATTGTTAATGTTAGTAGGATTGTGACTAGATTAATATAAGTGTTTTTAAGTTAAAAGTTCCATTATTAACATTGAAAATCACATAACTACACTCACCTCATTCCATATACCTCTCCATTATACCTAGACCTTAAAAAAATTTTATTTTAATTCTGGAACCATTTCTGAGTTTTGCAACTGTAGTGGGATATCAGAAGAGAAGTAGGAAATAATTGGAACATCAGAAATTGGTCCTGAAATAAAGAAACAAGATAAATGAGCATTATTCATCCTGTGAAATGTAAGAGTGATATGAAGTCACTTAGAGTATGGAGGGCTCTTATAAAGGACAAAAATAAGCTACTATCTGTTTCTGTAGGTGGAGAAAAGGAAGCGAATGGTTTATAAATTAGAAGGGATGGTTGAATGACATGGTTGAATGTAGTGTTTACCGAAGGAAGAATTTAAAGTATCTTCTTCGGAGGTTTTAAGAACAAAAAAATTTGCCCTGGCCATGTGGTCCAGTCAGTTGAGCATCATCCTGTGCACCAAATGGTTGCCAGGTTTGATTGTGTATTTGATTGGGTCAGGGCACATGCTCAGGTTGTGGGTTCGTCCCCCAGTTGGGTATATACGGGAGACAACCAATCATTGTTTCTCTCTGTCCCTCCCCCTCTCTAAACTCAGAAGAAATATATAATAAAAAGTAAAACAAACAAACAAAAAAACCATTTAACTTATCCTCACTTTTTAAAAGTGCAGCCTGTATTAGTTTCCTGTGGCTTCTGTAACAGTTTACCACAAACTGGTTGGCTTTACCAATGGAAATTTTTTTCTCTCCCAATTCTGGAGGCCAGAAATCTGAAATTAATATGACTGAGTCAAAGTCAAGGTGTTGGTAGTATTCTGCTCCCTCTGGAGGCTTTAGGGAAGAATTCTTTTCTTGCCTCTTCCAGGTGACACTTCAAATCTCTTTTTGCTTTGCCTTCTCATTGTTTTTTTGTTTTGTTTATTTGTTTGTTTGTTGTGTGTGTGTGTGTGTGTGTGTGTGTGAAATCTCCCACTGCCTCTCTTTTAGAAGGACACATAAAATGGCATTTAGGACTCATCCAAATAATCGAGGATAATTTTCCCACCTCAATATCATTAACATCATCACACCTGCAAAGACCCTTTTTCCATATAAAGTAACATCACAGGCTCCAGAGATTAGGATTTAATATCTATTTAGGGGAAGGTTTGTTGTTGTGTTTTTTTTTTTTTTTTTTTTTCACACAAATTGAGGGAGAAACTAATTAAGTTCTTTATGGGTACTTCCAGTGTTGGGATTTGGTGATTCAAGATCTTGACCTTCGGCAATTTGCTTCACCCCTCCCTAAACCTTGGTTTTCTAGCTTGCAAAATAAGTATAATAATGGCATTTATGCAATAAAATTGTTATGGAGATTAAATGATTAAATTAAAACACTTAGAGGTGTGGCTGGTACATAAGTCCTCAATATGTGTCAGTTACCATTACTTGGTGCTGTTTGCATTGATATTATCATTATCATTAGTATAAAAGAAAGATTATGTGAAAAGATAATTGGCCACTTGCTTAATGGTCTAAGATACAATCCACATTTCTTCACTGTTACTTTACTTTGTTTTGACAAATTTAGTGAAGGTGGATCACAGAAGGAATTGAAGTAGTGACTTGATGTCCAAAGAATGTACTTGATCTGCTTTGTGGAGTTTACTTAACTTTGTCTATAACAGGGACAGACTAAGCCAACCCCCAAATTGAGTAGGCAATTCAAAAACTGAGTTTTATAAAAGTTCCCATTAAGAATAACAGCCTCAGGAGTAGCAGAGATATACTATCAGCTTTATACTCTAAAAATGACTTAGTCACCTTTTCAACCTTTTATAAACAAGTAAAATCTCAACTTTTAGATTTAACAGAAGTCCTTTTATGGTAAATTGAGTACCATCCTTATAGAACTTGACTTGTTTAATATGTCTCCTATACAGATTAGCCTTTTCACTTAAACATTAAGTATTTATTGGTAATAAGTCAATATATTGTCTATAAAATATATATTTTTAAAATATATTTTTATTGATTTCAGAGAGACAGAAGAGGGAGAGAGAAATAGAAACATCAATGATGAAAGAGAATCATTGGTCGTCTGCCTCCTACATGCCCCACAATGGGGATCAACCCTGCAACCTGGCTATGTACCTTGACCAGAAATCGAACTGGAACCTCCTGGTTCATAGGTCGATGCTCAACCACTGATCTATGCTGGCCGGGCTATAAAACATTTTTTACCCAAAGGATTTACAGGGCTTTATAAATAATGACATTCTATATTTTTTATGTGTCATTTTAGGTGTCATCATTTTAAAGAAGCAACTACTCTGCCTATTGTACACATTAATTGGTAGGGTATGTAGTTTCTTCCAGGGGCTACATTAGGCCAATGATAGAGTCACTGACAAGCCAGACTAAAAGATAATATTAATTTGTTTTCATTATTAATCTGATGTGATTTTCAAACCATGACATTTCAGGTAATGTCATGGATGCACTAATGGAAATAGTACTTCCATTTTTCTCTGTACATTTCACCAAAAAATAACCATAGAAAGCCCAAGTGCAACGGCAATCTGTAGACCTTTTACTATTTAAAATACTACTAGTATTAGGTAAAATAATATGAAATTGCTGTTTTTTTAGGTCAAAAAGAGACTGAATGTGGTGGTTTTCTATGGTACAAGGTAGACAGTACCTCTGTGAAAAAGGAGCTCAGTTCTCCAGAGCTATTAAATGAAAGTAGCTAGAGGAAACATTCAAGTATATAAAGAAAATTTTGAATTTTCAAGTTACTTATATTTACTCCAATAAATACAAACTGAGTCCAGTTTCACATCCTTTAATGTCAATGATAATGGAAACATACATTATTAAAAGAAGGAAAATGAGTGAAAGAAATTCATAGTGGGAAAGGCTGGGTAAATAGAAAACAATGAAAACTGCAGATTGTTACAAACTTTGTAATCATTTCTGTTTGACAATGTTTACCTCTTTAAATGTTTATCTTCTTACCCATTTTTATTTCATTTTTATGTGACTCATAAAGTTGGGTATCACTCAACGTTTAGCTTTTTGGTGCCTGAACATGGAAAGCAGATTGCCCTGGCATTTTTATATACTGTAGGAAAAGAAAGTCATTTTCATTTATTGAGATTTATTATTTGAATATGTTTTCCAATATAGCAAAGCACATCTACAAAATTTAATGTACATGCATATTCAAGTACACTATTCTGAAGTAGTATCAGGTAAAATTTTATACTTTATTTTGGGGAAAATGCAGAGAACTAAATAGATGCATATACTTTCCCATTCCACTCTCCATTTTCTCTCCCTTAGTGATCAGTGATATTGGGAAAGGTATTATATTTTCCATAAAGCCTCTCAAACATCCATTTATCACTTCTTGGGCTGGGGATTGTTCTGGAGTGGTAAGTAGTTGAGCAGATGCCAGATTTCTAAGGGAGGGATTATTATTTTGGGGGAAATGTTTGATGACTCAAGGTAGGAGAATGACTTTAGTGAATAGGCATAGAGGCCTATTATTATGGGTTTCACTAAGAAGTTAAGTTTTCTCTTCATATGATATTTGTTTTTGTGGTAAATTTCGTGATTTTCTTATACCAGTGAAGTTTCCCTATGAGAAATTTTACATGAAGAAACACATTTGCTTGTCATTGATCACCTTCATAAATTCTTACCAGCTTTTGTTCTATCAGAATTGTCAGATTCTTATGACCTAGTTGGTTATTTCATGTCATATCTTGCAGTACATTGCATCTGGGGATGGATGTAAATGAGTAAACTGAGACCACCTCATAATTTAAAAAGCAATCTCACTCTGAGTCATCATGTGTACTATATACCAGTAAAAACAAATGAAAGTAAGGAAATTACTGTGGTTCAGTAATTTATGGAAAATGTTACAGTTTTATGATCTATCCATGCATTTCTTTAAAACACCTTTGCCATAGCATAAGGTACTTAGATGAAAGATTGGATTCAAGCTCAGAAGTGATGGGGAGAAATGTCTATTTTCTATTTCTTCCTTTATGGCTTGACAGATAAGTCAAAGAATGAGTAAAAAGGGAGATATAAGAGAATAAATAAATTAGCTAGCTAATTTATACATGGTTTCTGTAGGCAAAAATCAATGTAGATGTTTTGGGGAATCAAAAAACTTGACCAGAACTTTCTTCAAAATTACATGGGAAGTAGGGAAGTGGGTGGGGTGGTAGAGATAAAACAAGATTGGTCTTGAGTTTATACTTGTTGAAGCTGGCTAATGGGTACATGGGCTTCTTATACTCATCACTCTACTTTTGCATATGTTTGAATGTTTCCATAGTAAACAGTTCTTTAAAATCCTAAGATTTAACTATTTCCCAGTAGGAGTTTATACTCTAAATATGGAAACAATAATGTTCATTGTGCTCTTATACAACAGGCTCTGTATTTCATATAATATCCTATTTCCATAAAATCTTGATTTTCACATTTTTCTTGAGCAAACTCATGAAATTTCCTAATAAATAGACATCCTCAACATCTCTAACTCTGCTTCCTATACTGTCAGGTGATTTGTCATGATAAGAAAAAGGTAACGAAAATCACAAATAAAGAAGCAAGAGTGATGCCCTGAGTTACAACTGAGAGAGAACAGGAGGAATGGAAATTTGGATTAAAGTCATGCTGAGTTACTAGACCCATGTTGTTTCCTATAACAGTATAAAGATTCCAGAGACTATAATACAGAGTGGGGCAAAAATAGGTTTACAGTTGTAAGTACATGAAACAGAGTTTATTCTTGTATTATTATTTATTATTGTATTATTTTTCATACAAACAACGGTAAGCCTACTTTTGGCCATTCTGTAGTTAATAATTTGTAGTCTCAATGTGCTTTACGACATAAGCTTACCTTGGTGAGGTACCCGGAGAACCCAAAAATGAAATGAATGGCTCAAAATCATACAAGTGTGGTCTTGAAGAACTAGAATGAATCTGGTCACTGCCATCCCTGCCAATGATGTATTCTTTAACTAGAAGTGAACAGCATTGCCAAGAAGTGCTTCCTTGCTTCCGTGGCTTATCTATAACATGAAGATGTTAAGATTGAATTTGTACCTACTAACTTTTTGTCAACTGATAAGGAGAGAAGGAAATATATATATACATATACATATATTCTCTGTCTCTTGCTGTTACTGGCAGCATATATCTAAACAAAGCTTGAAGCAATTTATTTTTCATTTTGTGTAACTATAACAACTTTGTTTATTGAGGGAAGGTTATATATTCCTAAATAATTTATGTCCCAAGGACAAAAATACTATTTAAGTTCCTCTAACAGAGATTTATGATAAAATATTACAAACAAATTAACCAAGTACCACATTTCTAAATTTGATTTTGCAGGTCTGTAATTAATGGTACTTGTGTATTTTCTTTTTTAAAAAAATATATCTTTATTGATTTCAGAGAGGAAGGGAGAGGGAGAGATAAATAGAAACATCAGTGATGAGAGAGACTCATTGATTGGCTGCTGCCTCCTGGCCCCACTCTGGGGATTAAGCCTGCAACCTGGGCATGTGCCCTGACCCCAAGCGAACCATGACCTCTTGGTTCATAGGTTGATGGTCAACCACTGAGCCACACCAGCTGGTCTTGTGTATTTCTTTATTAACCCTTTATTGACTCTTATTACACATAGAATTGGGTAATCCTTGCTTTATACTATACTGTATACTGAAATTCTGTTATAGCACCTATAACACCTTCTTTAGTTCACATGTCTGTCTCCCCCTACTGGACACTACATTTTTTTAATCCAGAGATTCTTTTCAATGTTCTCAGCACAATGACTAGCTCTTTGTAGGTTTTAATAAATGTTTGTTGTAAGTGAATGGCTAATTGAATAAATGTATTATAATGGCTAATCCTTTGAGTGACTAATTTTATAATGTAAGCAGATGTCTTTGGCTTTTACCTACCCCTTTTCTTACATTTCTCATATCCTTTCAGTGGGGATACATATAGAAAATGTAAGTGTTTTACGTACTGACTTCCCATTCCATTATTATTTCATTGAACTTACCTCTACATTCTTCATATTTCTCAGTTTTTCCATTGCTTAGCATATATTGTGATTGAAGTAATCAAATACCATTGATCGATACTGCACTATCCTCCCACCCCTGCCCCCAAATCCTTATTACATTCATTCTTCTAAATCCAGTTCTATCTTCCATCTTTTTGCCTTTTGCCCCATTGCCTGTTAACTCATCTGGAAAAGTCATTCTGTCACACAAGAAAATAAATAGCTTTGATAGCTCTTTTGAGACCCATAGTTCTGAGGTCCCAGGGTAGTAGGAAAATATTTCTGTGTAGGATGAATAAAACAATCTCTTAAAGAAGAGGCAAAGTAATATCACAAATATTGGCAGGCACTGAATTTTGTTAAGGCTTCAATTTGTCAAGCACATTGTCCATTAAAATGTCAGTGGTTTTTCTCCTTTGTTATTGAATATTTTTCTATCCCATTCTGGTCCAGAAAAATTAGAACAATTGTTTTCTAGAATCAGGAATATTTGGGTAGCTTTTCTTGATATTCTCTCTAGAATCATGAAAGATGCAGAAGTATTATAGGGTGAATAGTTTAGAATTAAGAAACATGCTTTTCTAGAGAGCTCTCAAACAGGTTCAGTTCAGGGTTGAGTTTGGACAAAGATTCAGAGTAATTATTATGATTCTTTAGGCAAAATTTGCTCATCCTATCTATCCCCAATTACTGGTAATCTTGCCTGTTTCCCACTAAGTAACCAAAGTTTTATAAAAGTCATGTGGAGCAAGTTGGTAATTCAGGAACTTTTTTCCCAAAGAATGTTTTATTAGAGGAAATTTATGGGCTTGAACAGGTCCGAATAAACTTATTAGTGAAGATTGCTTTTTATTTTGAGGAGTTTTAGATCAAGACCACGTTTCTTAAAAACATGACTACATTAGCCACAAAAATGAGGTAAATATGGGAAGACATTTTCAGCTCCATTTTACTGGTAGAAAAATCAAGTCAGAGGTTTGCTTCTGGCCATATGGACCTGTATGGCCCCAGAAATAGATTCTGTGTCTGATAACTGAAGTCTGTCAGGACAAGACATATCTTGATAAAAAATGTATGCCAATTTGCTGAGTGAGCTGGTATTATTTAACATTTGTCAGGAAGCAGTAGAGATATTTGCTCTGAGGAGTTTGAGGTCTTAGACTTGTGTATAATTTAGCTCATTACTGATACAAAAATCAGTACTTTGGGAAGGTGGATTTTAAGTCTTTACAGCAAGATAGAAAATCCCCCTGAGAAAACAAAATAAGACTATTCAGAAATTTATATACAACTATTTTATTTATTTATTCTGTTGTTTTATTTTTAAATTTTATTAAATTTATTGTAGTGACATTGGTTAATAAAATTATATGTTTCAAATATACAGTTCTAAAATGCATCACCTGTATATTGCATTGTGTGTTCACCCCCAAAAGTCAGGTCTCCTTTCCATCTAACTTATTTTGCTTAGCATATTCTCAAGATCCATCCATGTTGTCACAAATGCCAGTATTTCATCTTTTCTTATGGCTGAGTAGTATTCTACTGTATACAGTACTGGTGGGAATATAAACTGTTATAGCCACTGTGGAAAATATGTGGAGCTTCCTCAAAAAATTAAGAATAGAGTTATTATATGACCCAGCAATTCCTTCTCTATGTTTTACCCCAAATATTTGGAAACATTTATTCATAAAAATATATGTACCCTTATGTTAATTGCAGCCTTATTTATGGTGGCCAAGATATGGAAATGACTGATGTGTCTTTCACTAGATGATTGAATAAAGAAGATGTGATATATCCTATCTAATAAAAAAGTAATATGCAAATTAACCATCACTCCACAACAAAGATGGTGGCACCCATAGTGGCCAGGGCAGGATGCTGGTGGCGTCGCCAGGGCAACACGAGCCCAGCAGGCAAGCGCGGCCCACAGGCAGCACCCATCAGGGCCTGCTTGCACGTCGCCATGGTGTGGAGCAGGCAGGCCCCACAGAGAGCAGAGAACCACAGGGAGCAAGCCTAAGCCGTCAGTAGGACAGCCCCTGAAGGCTCCCGGATTGGAGAGGGTGCAGTTCAGGCTGAGGGAACCCCCCCGCCCAGTGCACAAATTTTGTGCACTGGGCCTCTAGTATATATATAATCATTTGGCTAAGTGGTGGCTTGTTGATAGTGATAGAAGACTACCAGTGTCCATCTAATGGATGAGGCGCAATTTTAAAAATAGACTTGAATTTCATGCATTATATTTTGTCCTTGGAAGACATGCTAATACTTTCCTGTCTACTGCATGTTAGGAAAGCATAAGGATATACTTAATAGCACAAAAGTTAGTCTTTAGAATTGAAATGGAAACAGAGCAATAATTTGTGATTATGGTATTTTGCTATTAGCTCAGTTGGATGTTTTAATGTATGTGTTATATATTAACTTATTTTAAACTATTATTTTAAAAGTACCACAGGCTTTAAAAGGTTTTGAGAGATTATCTTATTAGCCTCCCTCCCTACCTTGAAAACAGTCCCACTAAAAACATAACCTCCCTTGGTAACTTATCTCATTGCACAATCATTCTCATTGCAGGTATCTAATCCCTGTATCAAATGTGGATTTTTTATCCTACAGTTAATTCTATCAACTTCACCATCTCCATGAGGTTGGAATAGAAAATCTAGCTTATTTTCTCTGTGCATTAGTATCTGGATTCTTGAGAGAGGAAGTATGGCATCATTTGGTCTCAGTGGAAACAAACTATACTATTATAGTTTGATGGCATGAACCAGCATGCATCTTAATATATTTTGTCATGCTCTATGTTCATGTACTCAGCATATGAGTGAGGCGATATATAAGTGTGTGTGTTTTTAAGTGCCTGTAAAACGATTTATAAAGAATGACCTATTTTATTTTTAAAATGTAGTATCATCTGATGTTTTCCTATGAGCTGTGGAATAAAATAGAGGAGATTTTTTTCCAAAGATGATGACTGTTTTTGACCAATTTCCTTTGTTTCTTTTGGTTTGTTGCATTGGGTCAAAGATTTAGGAAGAATGAAGACATTGAGTCAAATTTTAGGAAAAAAAGAGTTTGAGTTCAATTAGTTTCTTCTGTGGAGTCTTTGTCCTGAAGGAATTCACCACATATAACTTTACAGTGTTTTTTTTACCTCTATTCCCTCACCTCCTCCCATTCCCACCAACCTTGGGTGTCTCTAGAGGCTAATAAACTATTCTCAAAACTGAACAACACTCAGAGAGCCTCATGGCACCTGAAGAGGTGTGAGCAGATGGATGTGGGGCCTGACCATCAATTTAGATCTAGACCAGGTCACTAACATATGAAGGCTGTTGTCTCCTAACAGCTGTTCAGTGGCCTCTGTGAAATGAGGTGGTGGCTTCCATCCAGTTTCTGGACAGCTGTCTTCCTCACAAAAATCATTGCCATAATTGGTATTCATAGGCTCTATTGCTGGCAGCCTCTTGTCACTTCTGCTTTCCTCCTCCTGTTCCTGTCTTTTTCCTTTTCCTTTCCTCCAGTAGGTGGCCTGAAGAAAGAGAGCAGCCACAGTTCCTGAGGGAAGAATGTGTTAACACCTCTGACTGTGCTCCCTGCCAGGGCTTGCAAAGGGACCTCAGACCAAGGCTGTTGGGATAGAGGCTCATACCTCCCACAGCGCCCGCCTTCATTGCCCCAGCCCTATGTTGCTTTGCCCAGGGTGTGTCAGAGTTTACTCTGGGGTTGTCAATTTTATCCATTCAGCCTCTCCTTTCATCACAAAGGCAAGGAACATGGCTGTGTTTGTATAGTGAATGGGCCCAAGGGGAATTTTGAGTGATTCAGTAGTTGTGGTATAAACTCTTCATTATAACTCCCTCTCAGGTACAACCAGGAGTTACTCCAGACAGAGGTTGTCCAGGTTGAGATTCCCTTCTGTGACAAGAGCTGCATACTTTGGGGGGCTATGTCTGACAATCATCTTTCCAAACCCCAAATCATCACACCTACCCTGACCAGACATTTTTGGGGGTTTAAAATCTATTTGGCAAGTTTTTAATAAAATAAAAATAAAACTCATTTTTTAATTAAATTGAACAAATCACTTGACTTAGGACTAAAATTCTACAAAACTAAGACTGCTTGAAAATCCATAGCATGAATTATTTTTATTTTTTAAAATAAGCTTTATTGATTTTAGAAGGAAAGGAAGGGAGAAGGAGAAAGAGAAACATCAATGATAGAGAACCATCAATTGGCTGCCTCCTGCATGCCCCCTACTGGGGATCGAGCCTGCAGTCTGGACATGTTCTCTGACCAGGAATCAAACCTCAACCTCCTGGTTCATGGGTCGATGCTCAACCACTGAACCACACTGGCTGGGCTAACTGAATTTTTTTTAAAATGTTCTTTGGATCCTTCAGAAAACAATAAGGAAATAGTAGTGGTAGCTTCCATCCTTGAAATGTCCAAGACTGCTTTCAAGTTATCCAACTTCATTTTCTCAGTCTCAATTTAAGAGTCAAAAAGTAGACTAAAGGAAGACTTTTCACTCAGATCCACATTATTTGTCCAATCAGAAGGAGGCAATGGTAGGACATGATGCTCTCATACTATTGGAACGAGAAAAAAAATTAAACAATTTTGCAGTGATTCAGCACTTATTAAGAAGCCCAGAGTGCCATAGCCCATTTGGCTCAGTGGCTAGAGCTTCGGCCTGTGGACTGAAGGGTCCCAGGTTCAATTCTGGTCAAAAGCATATGTCCAGGTTGTGGGCTCCATCCCTAGTGGGGGGCGTGCAGGAGGCAGCCGATCAATGATTCTCTTCACCATTGATATTTCTCTCTCTCTCCCTTTCCCTTCCTCTTTCTGAAATCAATTAAAAAAAAGAAAAGAAAAGAAGAAGAAGCCCAGAGCATTTTGCCCGGGCTGCCTCTGCCTCTCTTTGGAATTTAAAACCTGTGTACTACATTGTTGTGGAAATTCAACTAACACACCACACATCAGTTAGCATTTGACTCATTGCATTGTTGATTACTAAGAACACTTAACATGACCAACAAGATATCCAAGCCTTGCCAATGATCATATGAAATCTAAATGAGGAGCTTGAATTGGGTCAATATTAAACAGATGTGAAATCCCAGATATCCTTGGCAGTTTAGAAGGTAAAATTACTTAGCACAACCACTTTGGGCAAGCGCTTTGAGTCTCAGAGTAATGACCAGGACCCACGAAACAGTCATGTAGGGAAAAAGTGAGGTTTAGAGTTGGCGAAAATATCCAAGCACCAGCTCTGACTCTGCAACCTTGATGATCTGCTTTCACTCATCTACATGATGGGACAAATTGTACTGTCACTTTATGGGTTATTTTTGTTACTTAATGAGTTTAGAGTTACTTGAAGATCAAAGTGCTAAATATTTCTATTAGTTAAAACAAGCAACTGTGAACCAAATGTAAAAAGAGAAACAGCTTTAGGGAAGTATAATTTCTAGAATGGATGGATTGTTTTAATAGGTAAAAGAATGACTCTCAGTTTTGTGATTCACTTATTTATTCATTTAGTAAAAAATGATAGAAGAAATCTGAGAAATGACACAATCAGGTTAGCTATGTGCCTATTTGTTCTTCTATTTATTTTTTAAAAATATATATTTTATTGAATTTTAAGGAGCGAGAGGAAGGAAGAGGGACAGAGAGATTAAAACATCAATGAGAGAGAAACATCATGGATTGGCTGCCTCCTGCACACCCCCCACAGGAGATAGAGCCTACAACCCAGGCATGTGCCCTGACTGGGAATCCAACTGGTGGTCTCTTGGTTCCTGGCGGGATGCTCAACCACTGAGATATACTAGCTGGGCTGTTCTTCTATTTTTTTTTTAATCCTCAAACACTTCTGACTTCAAAAAAAGGGAGGGGGGGATAAAAAGTAAAAAAGAAGGAAAATACCATTCTGATTTATAACACTTTGTAGTCTGGGTGTGCCTTGAAGTTTGCATTGAAAAAGAAAGTATTTTTCTGATTTTCTACCGATCCCCATCCTTAGCTTACCACTTCCAAAAATACCTCTCTCTTTGAAAGCAAACAATAAGTGAGGAATAATCAGTTTATAGATGCTGAAGTCTCTCCCTCAAAGAAGCACTGGTTTAATTCAAACAGAACAACATGAATGTCTGAGAAGGGGTGAGACTTTAAGGCTTGGGCAGTAAGTGGAAGCATCAGTTCCTGAGTCTACACCTGTCATTGTTGGCTAGGACTCTGGCCTGTAGCTTTCCCGTTTACACTGGTTAAAATACCATGTTGTTACTTCCCTCTCTTCATCTTTTGTTTTCTTCCATAAGGACAGTGGAAGATTAGAGTGCGAATGGAGTAAATGTATATTACATATATGAATAATATTCTTTTGCTAACATTGTATGCTAGTCATAGGAAAAATATTTTTCTGTGTGGTTTATATTCTTTTTTCTAAGCTCTGAAAGTCTTCTCTAAACATTTAGTCCATGGAATGCAAATTCAAAACTCATCACAGACTAAATTGGTGATAAAAATGAAAGAATCAGATTTTTTAGACATTGAGATGGTGAAGGTTGTGAGACTGGGGAGGGCCACATCCAAGTCCACTAGGGTATATATAATTCTGGGGCACCCCAGTCATATCATATTGTATGTGAATGGTGCCCCCTACTGTGGAACAGTGCATGCACTACCCATTCATCCACTCAGTATATCCTCCTTGAACTTGCTATGTGCCAGGCATGGTTCTAACTACTGGGAGACAACAATGGACAAAGCAGACAGGAATACCTGGTCTCACAGAATCTAAAGGCATTCGCATTCAATTATTTTTTTTAAAGGCAAAAAGCACCGTGCGAACCAAATAATGCATCTGCATGCAGAATTTGGCCCGTGGGCCCACCAAATAATGACCCAGCTCCAGTCTTTTAAATTATTTCTGTGATCTTGCAAACTTTAGCCACA
The DNA here is from genome assembly GCF_000412655.1 of Myotis brandtii. Lineage (NCBI taxonomy): Eukaryota > Metazoa > Chordata > Mammalia > Chiroptera > Vespertilionidae > Myotis > Myotis brandtii. Next base: position 2,032,812 of record NW_005354673.1, read on the forward strand.
GGGATAAAACACAGAAATGTACTAACCGAAGGTTAGCCCCCACTACTTAGCTCATGTTTAATGGGAGCTCTACCTACATAGACAAGTCAGCTAATTCATTTTCAATTAAAATTCTCTATCCCCACTCCAGGGTGTATACTTGCCACTCCTTTTTCCAAGAAAACGTAATTCCTAGAGGTGATCTGTTAGGTAAGTGAGGAAGGAAAACTAGAATGAGGTGGGGTCATGACATTCTGCCCAAGAATTGTCTGCCTAAATACCTGTCGGTGCTGGAGACTGATGGAGCAGGTGGGCCATTGAGGAGTGGTCAGAGTGGCTCTTGAACCAATTCAAAGTCTGCTCCTAAACACCCACAAATTAATTTAAAAGTTTTTTTCAAGCAAAAAGATAGATTCCCTAAAGTGTCAGGTCTCTTAGGAGTTGTGCTAACAGAAGCAGGGGAAGTGCAGAATGCAACGAGTTCTCTTATAAAGAATTTATTTCTCAACCTTATGGCATCTTAATGCCATTTGATGGAAAGTTTTAATTTAATCTGTATATAATCAAAATGGAAGTAAAAGGAGGTCTGGTCACCTAGCTTGCTTTCATGTCTGGAATATTTTTTTTGGGGGGGGTGGGCATTAGAAACTGGTAAAACTGAAAAGAATACTTGTATTAATTTTCAGCAAGCAGCTTTAGAGAAATGCTGTGGTGGTACTCAAAGAGTTGAAAAGTTTTCCACCTCACAACTCACTCTGAATTTTGTTAAATAAAATCCTGATTCAAAAAATATTTAAGGAACCTAAGTCACAAATCTGATGAGAGTCATACTATATAAGTATAAAGACCAAATGGAAGCATTCACATCTTCCAAGAAATAGAGCAAAGGTGACCATTTCTTCCTCTTCTCTGTCTTCCAGGATCCCTTCTTTCTAACCCTTATCCTAAATGAATAATAATAACAGTAATAATAATAATCAGAGCAGAAAGTGTTAACTTATCAAATCTACACATTGTAGTAAATTACTTTCCACAAGGTTTGAAAGTATTTCCTAAAAACCGTCAGAGGTATTAATTTTGTTCTCTCTCTCTCTTTAAATCACAAAGCAGAATTCCACTGTCCTTCTCCCCACCCCCACCCCCCCACTTCTAAAAAAAAAAAAAAAGTTGTCGAGTTTTGCTTTTCTATTCACTGCAGTCCTGGCCAAAGTAAAGCCCTTTTTCTCAATGACGTCAAGATCTTTACCAAGATTAGGCTTTCATTTCTCTATTGCAGCAATTAGCCAGGGAATGTATAAAAGGCTTCAGGGAGACTCACTGGGCTGCAGAGAGCACTTTGCACCACAGATAGCAGAAGCAAAGCCAGAGGGAGTGAGGAGAGGAGAGGAGTCAGTCGCTCCAGGGGAAGGGAGAGAGTGAGACAGGCTGGGGGAAGGAGAACAGAAAGTGTGTGTAAAACGGAGTAAAGAAGGGGGGGGAGTAAAAAAAAAACCTACCCTTAAAGCACATTTTAAAAACTCTGGCAACTCAAGAAAGAAACTGGCTACGTATCTGAACATAGAGACAATGAAAAGCTACAGAAAATTTTGCTGTCTCTGCCACAGTCTCATAGGTGCTTGGAAATGAAAGTGGAACTGCCTGTCTTTAACCGACTCTGAGAGGGTAACTGGATTAGGGACCGGTACGCCAGTATTTTTTTTTAGGTGTTTTTTTTTTTTTTTAACATCTTAAATCCTGAAAAAAAAAATGCAAGCAGCTCCGAATTGAATGAATTGATGGGCACACTCCAACTGCTGGGCTGGAGAGACTGGACTTGGTCTTGCCACTTCTGCTTCTTTGAAAGAGGAGAGATCTTGGGCTTCCTTTTAATTTAGTTTTTCTCCTTCTCTCCCCCGCTCACCCTCCCTAACCTTCCCCTTTACCTCCCCCACCCCTCTATTGCCACCCCCTTTTAAGTAAGAGGGTGAAAGGGAGCCACAACGCACACAGGAACTGACTTGGAAGGCAAGGAAGATGGGCATCCTCAGCGTAGACTTGCTGATCACATTGCAGATTCTGCCAGTTTTCTTCTCCAACTGCCTCTTCCTGGCGCTCTATGACTCGGTCATTCTCCTCAAGCACGTGGTGCTGCTCTTGAGCCGCTCCAAGTCCACTCGCGGGGAGTGGAGGCGCATGCTGACCTCAGAGGGGATGCGCTGCATCTGGAAGAGCTTCCTTCTGGATGCCTACAAACAGGTGAGCGGGCCAAGGGGCTGCTTGGGTCAGCAGGGGCAGGGGCTGCACGCCGTGGGACTGGAGGCGGCTGGGAGCATTGGGGGGAGATTGTGAAGCCTGTGTGGGGGCCGAGGGGTTATGCTCAAGTGAGCTCCTTCCTTGACTTTCTACACCTGTCACAGGAGTCAGATTTGACAGGTAGTAAGCCACGCTGACTATGTGACCTAATAAGGAGTCTTTGTAATAAGGGTCATTTAATGGCTTGCTGTGATTTCAGAGTAGAGGGTGTTTGTGCCGGCAGGAGAACTTTGGGAAAAGTATGAAGATGCTGGGAGAGGGCAAACTGCTGCATTTCCCATGCTCTTGTTATAAACTGGGGTTCCGATGTTTTGCTTGATGAGATGCTAGGTGAGCTGTGTTGGGAAAGACAGTTCAATGGGTGAAAAGCAAGTGGTGGTGGTGGGGGGGTGTAGCGGGGGGTGGCGAGAACATGCTACCAAAACTCAGGGAGAGGACAAGGCTGCAGGAATGATCACAGCAGGTGTGCTTTGGCATACTATCTGCATAATTTCTGGGAGAGGTAAGAGTTAATGTAAGCGAGCCCATGTTCAGCATCATCCTCTATATTGATTCCAATCTGAACCCTTTTCAAAGGGTTATCAGGCCCTGTGTCCCAAGTTACTAGGTAACAGTTTGCAAAAGGAAGATCTTTAGCACTGGCTGTCAGAACTCCAGACTTTGTAAAATAAACCACATTTGCTTTGTTTCTCAGAAGTGAAATAAGTTGTCTTAGAAAGAGCAGATGCGTCTACGGTTCATTCAGTTTCAAAGCTGTTCTAAGGCATGCCTTGATCACTGGAGCAGCAACCTCACTTACCTGAGGAAGTCAGGTCCCAGGGGCTGCTCTCTCAAAGCCAGAGTTGAGACCTTTGTTTCTCAGTGAAGAATGCTGTCATTTTGGCCTTTTTTAATTTTTATTTTTTATGCCCAGAGGATCTTCAACTCATTTTAGGAACAAAGTGGAACAGTTTCTCATGAGTCAATTTGTCCCTTCTCCCCTGTGCCCATATAACTCCTGAAGGTCCCTGAGCAAGAAGAATAGACCTACTTGGCAAAAGTTGCTATCAAAGCAGTCTTGGTTTTCCCTCACAGTATTGGGGGATCTTGTCCAAGTTGCCAGGGAAGGGGAGTTTGGGAGGAATATGGAAGCCAATGAAGTGGTGCACCTTAAGCAGGCAGCACCCAGAACCAGAATAAAATTCAGAATAAAAGAGGAGGAAGGGAATGAGACCTCCATAATAAGCACTAGAAAACTAAACCTATGCCCCTGGAAAGGAAAAGAAGTAATTTCTAGTCACAAAGAATCCAGAGTAGGGTTGTTCCATTGAAAATCAAACAAGTGTTCAGGAAGAAAATATCCACTGTGCATTAGGGAAGTTTTACTATAACACATGCCTTTGATATTGAGAGAAACCTGCAGAAGGTTTTCATTTTTTCTAAAGACAGGAGAATAGTTAGAACTCTTATCAATCAGGAAAATTTCTTTTATAATTATATGAAATGATGCTCAAAGTTCTAACAGGAAAACTCATGTATATTGTGTATGTGGGGCCAATGGGAGATATGTTAAGTATGAGGGGATCATTTCATTTCCACAAGTGTATACATTGAATGTGAGATGTTTATGTTTTTGTATTTGTAGGTCTTAGGAGATAACATGGCAATGTCAGTGGTTTAATCTCAGCATATTAGATTCTTACTTTTTTGAAAGAGAATTGACTTATGCCTAGAAAAGAAAAGTCACTGCCTGGGAGAATTTTACTAATATGAGTGTATACTTATGTAAACATCTTTCACATAAAATATAGGGGCTGTGAGGTTGCCCACAAATATTAAGCGAGGTTGTTTTCCTATTAAGCAACTTATTAAAATTAAGAGAGAAAAACAAACAAATACCTCTGTAATAGACTTTATTATTTATTTTTTTCATTAATGTATAGTGTTCCATTGTGTTGCAATATTTTGTTATTCCTATTCCAGGAAATTGAGAAGGATGAGTGATTTGTTTTCTTTTACTTTTCTTTCTTTTTTTTTTTTGCCTATGGCTTGTACATTCCTCTCCTGTATTGTTTCTGCCTACTGATTTGATTAGTGACCAAGTTCATGACTGATGTTATTAAGTTTGCTTTTAATGATTTATATAATAGCTAACACCATGAGAAGAAACAACCCAAGAACCCGCCTATCCAGAGACAAGACTGGACTGGGTGTGTAATGAATGGAAACATGGCAAACCCAACTTGCACTGAACTTAGGTCTCCTTCTGCCACCCAGTAAGGCAGGGGTGGTGGTGCTGGTGGTGGCATTTGAAGTTCACTCAGAATCTCTTTCCTGAATACTGTTGTCTTCTGTGCCACCATCTCTGGGTGTAGCCATTTCTAGGGACACACTGGAGGAGGTACTGTTTGAGATAGCATCACAGTATTTCACAACCCTGACTTGCACTATTTTGAGAGTGCCACCCCAGAAGCAGAGTTTTCCAGGATGAGTGTGTGCATATGAGATACGATGAAACATGTCATTTCTAATTCTCCCTGTTGTTGAAAGTCAGATACATGGGGATATTTTAAGAGAAAGTGAAATGAAAGTGTTATCCTTGGGCTTGGCTGTTACACAAGGCAACACAGAAGTTAAAACAGAACAAAATAAAACAAATAAACAACAACAAAAGCCCCTTCTTCATGAACATGTTCAATGGGATTTGAAATTAACTTTGTAGGGAAGCTTGCAAAGATAATTTGGGTTTGGTTAGAGGGTGTTCCAGGCATTGCTTTTATGAAAAGGCAAGTCTACAAAAACTTATAGATTGAGGTGAATAACAGATATTTGTCATTTAAATTTCCTTTGTCAGTGTCATTGCTTTTAACACTGCATCCTTCTGCTGATGCTCAAAGACTAAAAATGCAACCAATGAGCAAACTGCCCTGTCTGGGAGCTAGCCCCTACCTAAATGAAGTGTAAAAGTAAACACACAGTATAGATGCCGAGAAGCAGTTTAGCTTCCTCACGGTTAATATGGCAGTGGTACAGAAAACATATTCATTTGAACATATAATTTTGGTTTTGAAAAGGTCTCTTTAACATCTCCTCCTCCTCCTCATTCACCTCAAGCCTTTTGACACTAGTTTCTACCATGGAAAATGGCTCTTTTAAGAGAGAAACATTCTCCAAAGAACACAAAGAAGGCCACAGCCAGAGCTTGTTCATCACTTGGATAAAACAGTGGGAACTGATAAAGCTCAGAGCTGTGTTTCAAGGTAGGAATCCAAAAGAAAATGGCCAGAAGTGAACTGAATTCAGAGGAAAGAGTAGGTAGTTTATTCTCCGACTCTGATTTATTTGGCCAATTTGAATGTAAATGGTTAAACCGCTGCTTAATAATTGTTTGGCTATGTTCGTAAGGACATTGATGTAGCCTGGTCATTATGTCAAAGAATTGGAAATTTCCTGGTAGTGAATGAAGCCATTCCTGGACTTTGAACAGCAAGATGGATGTGGAAAAACTATTCTGCTACCCGCCCCCTTCCATATTTATCACTTGCTTTACTTTCTATCATGAGATTAGGTGATATTTTTTCCAGTGGAAAAGAAAAAAAAAGTTAGTAGTATATGCTCAGTTTCCAGCTTCTAATTGACGAATGGTCCTTTCTTTGTTCCTTTCACAGTCCACATGTTCAAGCAGCATCGCCCCCCCCCCACCCCGTGCACTGAACACTGTGAGTGAAAGGAACCCCGTCATCAAGGGAATCAGATTTATAAACATGCCATGTAGCTACACTCTTGCTCATATTTATAAACATGGCTCTCGCAACATTTGAGCTTGGCCCAGAGACGCTCCCTGTCATAAAAATGCAAACCCTTAATGTACCTCCAGTGTTGGTGATGTTGTGTTGACGTTGATTACAAAGATGTAAGAAAGGACCATTTTAATAGTGTAGATGAGAGAGATAAAAGTCAGTGATGACGATACTGCATTTTACGTACGTACGTCCTTTCTGATTGTTGCAAAATAAAGGGACCCTTTGGGAACATCGGAACTTCAAGACCAATTAGTGGAAATGATGCTTCTTGTGTTTGGGCATTAAATACTGGGCAGGGTTCTCTTCAGAGCCGCTAATGCTGGCAGGGAAAGAGGTACCGACCTAATTACTCTTCCGCAAGAGTAAAAAATGCCTTTTGAATGCCTCTTTGGCAAATATGTCTCATTAAGGACAAAAACCAAACACAAACCCTCTAAGAAGGAGAAATTAAGATGATAGGTAACTTGTGGCCAGGAGACTTTCTGTGCCACTGTGGGAAATTAAAACAAAGTTTGGGAGTATCAGGGATAACTTGTTTTTGTTGAGCTTCTTTCCTGCAGCCTAAATGTTATTATTATGGAATCAGCTTTATTTTCTTCATCATTTTGGCTCTTTGTCAAGGAATGCTTTGCTCCTGGGGAAAGCAAAGAATCTTCCACCATTGAAGACAGTGGTGATTCTCCCATTCCATCTCAGCAGGGTGCATAGCCAAGCAAACCAAGAAATTCTCCATTTGGAACTCTGGTCATAATAGGAATTTAATTTTCATGGTGACCAAATGGGACAATGAGAAAGGAACAATAATGTCCTTGTAAAAGATTTTCTTTGCAGTTAAATGCAAACTTTATTATTTTAAATTTCTATTTTTTCTTTATTATTGCTAAATTATCCTCCATCAGTAGGTTTTTAGCCAATATGGACAAATTGTATGATTAGTATATGATACTTATAAAAGCAGACTACTGGTCTACTCACATTTGGACTTACAAATCATGGGTGTGTGTTTTCCCCTACTAGTATTAATAACATTGATCTCACCTATGCATTTCTCTTACCTGGTCATTCTCATGAGCAGGATATCTGCTTATTACATGCTAATCTGCAATAGGGTCATAGATGCTCAACAAAATAAAGAGGATTGACTTTCATTTTATACAGTAACCAGCTGAGGTAATCCAGAACAGAGCAACAGCATTAGGTATTGATGATGGTGGTACTCTACAGTAGGTTTACATTTCTAAATTATCTATCTCAGTTAGCTCATTCATCACCCAACTATGGTTATATTGATTGCAGGTCAAGGTTATATTAAGTGTAAAATTCTTCACTGACCCCTACATAGGATGAGAACAACTATCATTCATTCAATAATTCATTCTATACACACACACACACACACACACACACACACACACACACACACACATCCCGGCTTAACAAAACGTCAAATCCTCACACACAAAGAACATTATGTATTTGGTAACTTTCTTAACTCTTAATTTTAGAATGAAAGTGTTGTATTTGTTCTAAATTTTCTAAAGTAAATTAGTATGGCTGTATTTTGGAAAGAATTATGTGGCTGACTTATACTTTGTCACTAAAAAGGAAGAGAAAGTGCTTTAACTTTCCAAGAAAATTAACTACAGGTAATAAGAGAGGCACCTGTGACTGAAGCATCAGATTAGATTATTCAGTTGAATAGTCAGGAATAATGCAAGGATCAACAGTGCTGCTTGGATGAGAGCCGTGGGCATCGGAGGCCCACTTAACAAGACCACACACTTGTTGGTTGGTCTTAAAAATGACTCCAAAAGGCAGATGGATGTTTTCACCTACTAAGAACCTACAAGTCTATAGTCCAGACATGATTTTTTTCCTGTGTATGGATTGCTCAGTTAACATAAAGTACAAGAGCTAGTGGATTCAGACTGATTGAATGCATTCAGATCTTGGTTGTATAAGTATATTGAGGAACACAGCCCAACAATATGGTTAAAAACAGCCATGCTAGAATTGTTACTGCTATCTTAAGTGGAACAGATCTAATGGTAAGGCAATGGTAATGCTACCTACCACCTAAATCTACAAAGAATTACAAAAAGAACTCATAGATGATAGGTTTGTAATATCTTTAAAATGTATATCTTTACCTTTTAAGTATATTTTAATACCTCAGAGACAAGTGTGGCTTATATAAAATAATAAACCAGTCATAGAAAGACAAGTACCGTATGATTGTATGATTTCACTCATATGTGGAATCTAATGAACAAGATAAACAAACAACATAGAAACAGACTCAGAAAACACTGACAGCTGTCAGCAGGGAGGGAGGTTTGAGGCTGGGTGAAAAAGGTGAGTGGATTAAGCAAAAAACAAACAAACAAAAAACCTCATAGACAAAGACAACAGTATAGTGGTTACCACAGCGAAAGGGGGGTTGAGGGGAGGTAGATGTGGGTAAAGAGGGGATAGATGGTGATAGAAAGAGATGACTTGGAGTGGTGGACATAATACAATATACAGATGATGTATTATAGAATTGTATACCTGAAACTTATGTAATTTTATTAACCAATTTCACCCAAATAAATTTAATAGAAGAGTAAAATATAAAGAACAATAAGTAAATGAAATAATCCATCTAAGGGGATTATTTTCTTTATCTAGTGTCACTTGTAGATTAACCAAGAAGATTAATATAAATAAAATAACATTTTCCCTGATAGTGATTGAAAAGCAAATATACCTGTTGAAATCATACCAACAGCCTGCTTTTTTAAGAAGCAGAGTATTATTTTAAGATTTCTTTTAGAAAAGTACCAGTACTTGTTTTAAACCTGCCCTGCTAAGATTTTTCAGAAGGGAGAGACGGGACTTCTTTAATTCTTTCTCTACAGTGAAAATGAGTTATGCATTAACATTAGATAGAAGCTTCTGAATAAAAGCCCTTGAGTGTTTTATATCAGTCTGGATTGTTGAATCTTTAACAATTCACTTCTAAATGACTTCAATTAACAGCAGTTTTGTATGTGGCTGTATTTATATGAGGAGAATAAGTCGATCTAGTTGGAAGTGTTCTGTAATATTAAGAATGGTGTATAAAATCAATTGTACTTTCATAAGTTGTCCCTGATGTTATTGGCTTTGATTAAACCATTCTAAGGGAAGATCCAATTGTGTTCATTCAAACTGAAGTAATTGGCTCTTTTATGTTGCCTGTTTTTTATTATCAATTTACAGACCCAAAGGCCAGCAAACTTTCTTTCAGTCTGTGTTCAACTATTTAAACCACATGCAAAGAGGGCACCTGGAACAATTTTCTTCTAGATCTCTTCTGCCTGTGTATTTTATAATTCAGAGGAGTTTGTTGATAAAATGGATGATAGACAAGTAAATGATTTGTGACTTCCTAGATAAAAAGAGGGAAATAGACCAAAAAACAAAACAAAACACAAAAAAATGAGAAATTACAAGTAGAATTCTGGAATAGTTTAATGTTTTTGTCTGTTTGTTTGTTTAATGAAAATAATGAGGTTCTAGTCATAAGAGCCCAAAGTAGGCAGTAGCTATAGGAAGGATGTCGTGCTGATGAGAGCTCAAATTACTTCTGGGGGGAAAAATATTTTTAAACATAGAATTGCCCGGGAAAGGCGGCATTCTGTTTTACATATTTTGATGGCATCTAATAATGGCAGCCTATATCCACACAGTGAGTTATCATGTACAAAGAGCTATTTTCCTTATGTTATCCTTCTATAACCATATGAGGAAGACAGGCATCATTATCACCATTTTACAGGTGGGAATATTGAAGTGCTGAAGAGGCTAAGTGGGACTAGCTTCTTATTATAAATGGTGGACCCCACATTTTCTAGCTCTGGCCAAGAATAGAGCCCATTGGTATCATTGTCCATTGAATGAGAATAAATGACTTAGCATCATGCAAGAAAGTAAAGGTCTTTTTTTTTTGTACTTTAGAACTTAGAAGGGGGAATTCAGAAAGAGGTACTATGTTCCACGACTCTGATAATTTGTCTTAGAGTAGACCATTTAACTTTTTAAATGAAGTCAATTAATCATTTGTTATATAATGTGTGCTAAGCATTGACAGCAAAGTAAGAATAGTGAAGAATACCAGCCTCAACTTAATTATGAAGAGCGTTAACTGCAGTGCCTTCAATGATAAAAATAATTACCTTCAGTGATTACACAGAATGAAAAAGACTTTTATTCTCTGTGGGGCCATTCTTTACGTTACCTGCCACGATGCCTCTTTACTCAAATCAATATATGTTCACCACATTTTATTAGAGCCACTTGTTTTCATATAGAGTGAATTGAAGTGACAATGTGTTTAATGTGGTATGCTCTTCCTCTTTCTTTTTTCACAACCAGGTGAAATTGGGTGAAGATGCCCCCAATTCCAGTGTGGTGCACGTCTCCAATCCTGAAGGAGGTGACGACAATGAAAATGGTGCCCAGGAGAAGATAATTGCTGGAGCCGAGTGCCACCTTCTTGACTTTGCCTGCCCTGAGCGCCCACTGGTGGTCAACTTCGGCTCAGCCACTTGACCTCCTTTTACTAACCAGCTGCCAGCCTTCAGCAAACTGATAGAGGAGTTCTCATCAGTGGCTGACTTCCTGTTGGTCTACATTGATGAGGCTCATCCTTCAGATGGTTGGGCGGTGCCTGGGGATTCTTCTTTGTCTTTTGAGGTGAAGAAGCACAGGAACCAGGAAGACCGATGCGCAGCTGCCCACCGGCTTCTGGAGCGTTTCTCCTTGCCGCCCCAGTGCCGAGTTGTGGCTGACCGCATGGACAATAATGCCAATGTAGCCTATGGGGTAGCCTTTGAACGTGTGTGTATTGTGCAGAGACAGAAAATTGCTTATCTGGGAGGAAAGGGTCCCTTCTTCTACAACCTCCAAGAAGTCCGGCATTGGCTGGAGAAGAATTTCAACAAGAGATGAAATCTAGATTAACTAGTTAAAGGTATGATTGTAATGGAGCGCCATATATATATATGAAAGGAAGTGAAGAACTGAATCCACTAGTTCAGCTGAATCTCATTGCCTCCACTGAATCTCATTGCCTCACTGAAAGACAGGAATTTACATCTCAGAAGAACATAAACCTCTATCATCTCATTGCTTCTTTCAACACCCAAAATAGCATTTGGCTAAATAGTAGCCCCATCACTTCTCTTTCTAAAAGAAACTTTAAAATTTTTCTGATTGTAAAGATCCCAAGATGGAGAGGAAGAAACCCTGTTTGCGACAGCTGATGCATGCTTTGGGACCTGAAGAAAAGACTCACCTGAATAACGACCATGTTAAGGAAGAAGCTACCGTTCTCGTTAGTATAAGGGGTATTTATTGCCTAGGCTTTATTCAGCATGGATAGAGCTCAACTAAAAAATTCTTAAATATTTATTTACAATGGTGCCTTGAACCCAGGCCAGGTGGTTAGGACCTTGGTGTTTAAATGTTAGTTTCTGATATTCTAGTTTCTAGCCATGTAATGCTCTATACCAGTCTAAACATCCCAGAGCTCACAGGTGTTTTTGTAGATATCAGGAATGATTCCTACCTGGAGGGTTAGAATGATCATCTAAAACCTGAGAGTTACTTTCAAGGCAGGTGAAGAAAATCAAGTTGACTAGCTAGGAAAAGGAGGCAGAAGGATTAGGAAGCATCATAGAGTTTCACCTTGAGAGTAATTTTTTATCCACAGAAACATGAAAATATACACAAGACCAGAAAAAGAAGTAGCTCAACTAAAAGTAGCATAGAGAATATACGTAGGGAATCAATGTATTTATCATAGTATACTCCTAGATTAAGGGAGAAAGGGGAATTGAAAGGGAAAAACACACTCTAATATTTGCATTTCTGAGGTTGTTTTTTAAAAAATAATTACTTTTTGAAATGTATTTGTGGTGCGTATATTTTCAGTGGGTGAATTGCACCCCACACCATTGAGAGGTAAAACCAATGGATCCAGTAGTACTGATCTGTCCCACTCCATCTCTACAATTGTGATGTGGCCCTACTCATTCTTTGTTTTAAAATATTTATTGTTGAAAGTTTTGCATATGTCCCCTTTTCTCCCCATTGACCCCTGCTAGCCCGGCCCCACCCCATACCCCCTGCCTGGCCCTATTCGTCTTGATCTCTATAGAAGTGTTTAATCAATGCTGAGCTTTTTGGCTCAAAATATGTATACACATTCATTCTCAGATGCTGTGGGAGGTAGGTGTCTTACCCATTCAACTACAGCACTGTTTTTCTTTCAAAGTAGGTGAGCTATAATGAATGACCAGTACAAAAAAGCATGGTTTCTTCAGTTGCAAAATAGAGGAAGAGAAAATTAGTTTGAGATAATTCCCATCAAAGGGAATTTGATGGCAATCCTCAGTAGTATGGAATTTGGTAAAATGGAATTCCCATTGACATTTAAATTTGGACTTGGATCTTCCTTTGTTTCTATTAGCTAAGGTCTAGTAATCTAAGGCCATTATAGTACGTTAATATAAAGTTATTTATGGTATATACATCTCTTTAAAATGAAGACATGATAGTTTTATCTATAAGTAACATAAGTAATAGACCTACAAATTTTCTATCATAAATTTAAGGACACTATCAAACACAGTATATGTTTTTATTTATATGTAAAATCAAAGGTTCTTATGACCATTCCATTAATAATTGAATCATAAAATAAAATTAATATAAAAAGATATCTAAAGTTGAAAATAACTTTCTGAACTAGTTTCCTGAAATGAAAAAGATGTGGAAACTGAGTTTGCAAAAACCAGAAATCTATTTTTATTTTTAGATTGGAGTAATATAGTAATCATATCACTGGTCAGTTTATTGTTTAGATATTAAAGGGCCATTTTAACTGACTCTTTATACAACAACATTTAAGCTTCTCAGTATTTTAAATTCTACAAAGTACACCTACAAAGAAACAAAGCAGATTTTGACAATGTGACACTAACAAATTTCTGAAAAATCACATTGAAAATGGATTATTTCAGAGTTAAATAGTTAAACTCTATAACTCAAGGCTTATCAGTGGGCCCCATTGATTTTTATCTTCAAAATGGTGTTGAGATTTCTGTGGCACATAAAAGATCAGTTGGTTGCAGCACACCCACCCTGTTTCCTTAAACTTTCCCCTTTGTTCTATATGTACAATAATGGAACAGGATGTTAGAGAAGCTGGTAGGGGGATGAGATTCAGTGAAGGCAGTTAGTGCTAGTTGTCTGGGGAAAGGGTGATAAAAAAAATCACCCAGTTGTGATACATTTTTAAAGAAAGAGAAAGTTGTGTGCGTGCAATTCCTCTGGCTGAGGATCATCCAATGGAGAAATGAAGCAGTGGAAATAGACATACAAAGGCATAGGCTGAATATCAGGGAAAAAGATATGTTCGATAGAACATAGAAGAGTCACTGGAAGAAAGACTGTTGGGGGCCAATGGAGAAAATGAATTGACAAAGCTCAGGAATCCTACGATATATAGAATGGCTTGGTGTTATCAGAATTATGATAAGTCTTTAATTATGTAACCTATTTATCTCAACATAAACTTTTATGATTTCCTGTGATGTATCTTTTATGAACTTAACGAGAACTCATAGTTTGAGGTAGAGGGGAATCGATGCTTAGCTGACATGCTCAGAGAAATTATTAGATTGTCAATACCCACCCCACCAATCCTGTCTTTTATAAAGTATGTTCCTTTGAAAAACTGTAGTTCTTATTTTCACAAGGCAAAACTTTTATATATTTAAAATTTTATATGAAAAACTTTGAGTTGTTCTTCTTAGCAACTAAGCATCTTTTCCCCCTGTGTTTACATGGAGCTATCAGTTTAGCCTCTTAAACTGAATTAGCTTGTCTGTTATTGAAATAGTTTCTGAGCAATTTTAGATATTGTCATAGCTTCTGGATTCTCTCAGACAGGTAGTGTTTGAAAGACTTATGTCTTGGAACTATTCAAAACTTACTTTATTTTTTTTATTTTATATTTGAAAATATTAGTGGAATCAACAATGACTTTCTTAATTGGGCATGAATAAAATGCCTGCACAGTAAAGTAGACATGTTTGATACAGACATTAAAATGTAACTGACCTCCTTAGAAACAAATTAGAACCTCTGTTCTTGCTTTGTGTAGCTAAAGTGACTGTCATTTAACTTATCTGACTTTTTATATTTATGTTTTGTATCTCTGGTCCTATGTCTTCACCTTGTTTATAGAATGTACCCCTGATTTTTGGTAATATCAACTTCTAAGTGGCATATTGATTTAGTTAAATCCTTCCACTAATCAGAAATGCCTATTCTATGACCATGGAGAAAAGAAAAGACTGCTGCCTTTCATTTTGCTTGAGTGTATTTCACTAGTTGGGCTCTTGAATAAAAATTAGGGAATAAGGTGAGGTCACGCATGAGGACTGCCTGGCTACATAAAATACCAGAGAGGCAGGTGAAAGACAATATCTAGGCCTTTGAGGAAATACTCAGATGGATGCAAGGTAGCCTCAGCATGTCCTATGGGCTATGTCCATAACGAGGAATGTATTGTTGTACAGGACTTCCCATTCTGTAAATCCTAAGAGGATCAAGTTGGGCATTTATTTCACCTGAACTCAGACTGATAGTTTGAAAAATAAGCTCAATTAGAATCACATGGCCATTGCAAAGAGAAAAATGTGAACACTGACGTCTGTCCTATTGAAGAGTCTATGAAAACCTTTTTACTGGCATTTAGAGCTTTTCAGAACATGCCCAATGTCCAATGTCAGATCTCTCAACAGTTGAGAATAGCAATGAGCCTTTTAATTCTAGGAGCTTTAAAAACAAACAAAAAAGATATTGCCAAAAATCAGAGCTAAAGTGTTTTTTGTTATATTCAAACCTCCTCCTTACTTCTTCCTTTATTTTTAAAATAGAAGCTAAACCCAGTCTTGATATGCATTTCTAGAATGGAGCACAAGTACCAACCTCTGCTTGGTGATCAGCACTCTCTTGATAGTATCCTGAGGTCCTCTAGGAAAGAAGGGGGCAGGGCCTGGGAGAGTCAGGAAGTGGTTAGGTGGGAAGACCTTGGTCTACATATTTGGGAAAATTCTAAAAGAAACTTCACACCTTTGGAGGAGGCCTGAGTGACTTTAGGATGAGCCAAAGGGCCATTTCCTAATGCCTTACATTCTGGATAGCACCAGAAGCAAGGCCTCAGTCTTAAGAGACCCAGTTTTATTCCACAGTGAGTCTAAACCAAGAAAGCAAACATGTACAGATATCCAAACAAGACTGTTCATGCAAGTCAGGGCTTGCTGCCTGTATTGGGCAGCAGCACCAGAGCTCCAGGGAGTTTATTTAATATTTATTGAGGAGACTTTGAAGACCTAAGCAATGTTTAATGAAGTCATAATTTTGGCTCAAAACTCCTCCTACCCCCCTAAAAACACAAACAGGTAAACACATAAATGAAAGAAACCCACAGAAGGTGTTGGGAAATAAATAAAATTCTCTCAAGACTTCTCCAGACCATGTCACTGGTGGGTGTGGTTTTCATGTGTGTTAGAATTGGAGGATGTGGAAACATGAGTATCTAGTATTATACAACCAAAGCCATGATAAGATATTGGGTAGGGAATGTTGGCCAGTTTTCTTTATTTTTGCATCACATTATCACCAGACTCCATCACTAGCCCAAATAATCGGGCCCCCGAAGAGGGAGATTGGGATGTGTGGAGGCTACCAGTGTGCGAATGATAACTACTGACCAAAGAGTCATCGACTCAGTTAGTGGTTGGATGTAGTCACATTCGTTTGCTTCTGCTCATCTTTGTCTTCCCAGCAAGGAGAATATTCGGGGCATGATGCTATGAGTACTGGGTAAATGTGGTGAGAATGCATGTGTGTATCTCTGCTTCTTGGTTGCAGAAACAGAAATGCTTTGGAGACTATCAGTAGAAAGAGTGTTATTATATTGGTGCTGAGTGGTATGTGTGCTTCTACAATTTGTCCTTGTATTTTAATAAACTTTGAATAAAAGAATAAAGTTACTCTTTGGTTCTATTTGTTTATTTTTGAATTACTCTCTAGACCTTGCCCTTGGCTGGAACACATTCATGGTTGACAAGGGAAAGAGAATCCATCATTCTAATATTTATTCCTTGGTATTTGTGGGCAAAGTGGCCAGCAAGGCCAGGTTATTTTAATCTCATGCTGTGTGCCAGAGTCTTCAAGGAAATCAAGACAAGTTAAAAGAAAATCTTCAGATACTTTCCATATTCATGAACAAGTTGCACATAGAATTCATGGAAAGGGGCCTGTAAAAGAAACTGTGGAGCAAACTTCTACTTGGTTATATTTACACCCCAGGTTTTCTAAATGCAATAAATAAACTTTTCAAGAAGGTGGTTAAAGCAATACACACACACACACACACACACACACACACACACACACAGTGTGTGTATGTATGTATGTGTGTGTATAAGTATATATACATGTATATATATATACATATGTACACTTTGTTATACAATTGTCAGTACATTAACATGGAAAGAAAAAAATCAACATCTGAACATATTTATATTAAGCATTTTCCACTGTGAGAAGGTATAAAGCATTTGAATAATGGTTTACAGAGGTAATGGCCTGTTAATGACAAGGATATATTTGCAACCTGTTTAAATATGTGCATTTTGTTCCTGAAAACAGGTGACTTAACCAAAGTATTAGTATTTCTTGAGACTCTTGCTCATGATTTCGTTCACATAATAATTTTATTAATACTTGTAGGGTCTTATATAATATTTATGAATTTTAATAGAAACAAATACTTATTAGTTTGACAACTACTGATTGAGTTTCTATTCTTTGCAGGGTGCTAGGTGCAATGGGATGACCAAAAACAGTAAAACTAAACCCAGAAAGGTATGACTTCCTCAAGGGATCTATAATCGATTTGTCAAGACTGCAAGTGACAAACTCAAATTAGTCTACAACTTAACAAAACAAAAAGAACCCAAATTTATTGACTGATATAACCAAACCATGGGAATGTTTGGGAGGAAACTTGCTCAGGGACAACTGGATCCAGGGACTTAGAAACTCTCAGGGCTTGCTAGGTCTTTTGTCTTGTCTCTTTTTGGGGGAATCAGCTTTTTTGTTCAGACAGGTTTTTACTTATGTTGGGTGACCTGGCTGGACCAAGTCCTCACTTGCATTCTAACTATAAGATGGCTCAGATAGAATTTGACCCTACCTTCAGGGAAGGACTTGAGCTGGACTAACTTGTGTTATATGCCCACTCTGTTGCCTTGAGAGGAGGGTCTGTTGCCAGAAGAAGGAGAACAAGAAGTGCTGGGAATATACAGAGGTATCAGAAGTTAACTCCATGGCCATTATTACTTTTGTTTTATTGAGGTAATATCGGTTAATAACATTATATAAATTCTAGGTGTACAACATTATAATTCAATATCTGTGGACTCTACTGCATGCTCACCACCAAAAGTTGTTTCCTTTTGTTAGCATACATTTGATCTGTTTTGTCCAGTCATCCTCCCCAAAACCCTTTCCTCTCTGCTAACCAGCATTCTGTTGTCTGTATCTATGTGGTTGGTTTTATTATTTCATTTGCTACTTTTTTGTTTTATATTATACATATAAATGAGATCATGTTTTTTGTCCTTTTCCATCTGACTTATTTCACTCAGCATTATACCTTCGAGATCCATCCACATACTACAGTAGTTAGACATTTATAAAACTTACAAACTGATCCCTTGATAAGTCAAGTACCCATACCTAGTTATTACAACATTATTAACTGTATTCCCTAATTATTTGATTTTTTATTGCTGTGTAGTCTCTCTCTCTCTCTCTCTCTCTCTCTCTCGCTGTATGCCACAGTTTCTTTTATGTTGATGGATACTTCGTTTTTTTGCATATCTTGCTATTGTTAATAATGCTTCAATGAATATATATATACATATATATATTTAGTGTTCTCATATATTTTTTAAATTTGTTCTCATATTTTTAAATAAATACCCAGAAGAGGAATTGCTAGATCATTTGTTAGTTTTATATTTAATTTTTTAATGAACCTCCTTACTGTTTTTTCATAGTAGTTGTACCCATTTATAATTCCACCAACAGTATACAAGGGTTCCTCTTTCTCCACATCCTGTCCAACACTTGTTATTTATTGTCTTTTTTATCATAGCCATCCTAACAGATGTGAGGTGATATGTTATTGTGGTTTTGACTTGCATTTTCCTAATAATTAGTGGTGTTTTACATATTTTCATATGCCTGTTGGCCATCTGTATGTCTTCCTTGGAAAAATGCCTATTCAGATCCTTTGAGTGACAAGTATTTTTAACTTCCCTAATAATAAAGGTTAAGTAAAGATACAAGGACACCTCATTAAGTGATATGACAGCAAATAAGAACAAGGTCAGAGAAAGAAGGGACTCTATAGATAGAGCTGTCAGGAGAGACTTTGTAGAGTTTAAAAAACTTGAATGAGGAGGAGGGGCATAATTTAAATAGAAGAAGAAGATTTTCCAGTTAGTAAGTCAATATTAAGTGCCCAGGAGTTGCAAATCAAGAGACCAAATCAATAAAAATGATAAGACACTAAATATGTTCATCATCTTTAGAAAGGAAAATTCAATTCAGTAAAAGTTGAGAGAACTGAGGATGGAAGCTATGTTTTACATTTCGTTGTATTTTTTACTCTCTGGGGTGAGCAGAGATTTAAAGTTCAATTACCAATGAATGTTTTTACCACCTATCTATATATATAAAAGCCTAAATAGCGGGCTCTGTGGCGCAATGGATAGCGCATTGGACTTCTAGTGACGAAAAGCCTAAGTGACCATTACGACTGGACAACTGGCCAGTAGCCACCAGGGTGCAGATGTTCAATGCAGCCAACCTCCTGTGGCTGGACAACCTCCTGTGGTCCCTCCCCCGAGCCAGCCGGCCCTGTTCACCCCGATCAGGACTGGGTGAGATAGCCCTGATCGGCCCCAATCTCTGGCCAGGCTGAGGGACCCCACCCGTGCATGAATTCGTGCACTGGGCCTCTAGTTAA
Organism: Myotis brandtii; assembly: GCF_000412655.1. Lineage (NCBI taxonomy): Eukaryota > Metazoa > Chordata > Mammalia > Chiroptera > Vespertilionidae > Myotis > Myotis brandtii. Next base: position 2,052,009 of record NW_005354673.1, read on the forward strand.
ATCATAAAGAAAGCACTAGCCACCCAAACACTACATTCAGTGGGTATATGGGTATATATACAAATGGTATAAGATATGGTTTTCCATACTATAAGTGTTTACACTCTAGTTGCAAAGTGAAAAATCTAATCACGATAATATCTAATGTACCAGATTTAATCTCCAAATGTACTGAGCCTTAAACCTTGAAGCTTTACCATTTAACTCCATCTAGACTGAACTTTAGAAGAAACTGGAGAAGAAAAAAAACAAAACAAGAACATAGACAAGAGTATTTTAAAAATAAGGGAGTTGCCCAGCCACAATGTCTTAGTGGTTGAGCATCGAGCTATAAACCAGGAAGACATGGTCCAATTCCTGGTCAGGACACATACTCAGGTTGCAGGCTCAATCCCTAGGCAGCGAGGATGTGTGTGTGTGTGTGTGTGGGGGGTGGGCATGTAGGAAGCAGCCAACCAATGATTCTCTCTCATCATTAATGTTTCTATCTCCCTCTCCCTTCCTCTCTAAAATCAATAAAAATATATATAAAAATAAGGGAGTCTTCTAGAGAGTGTTGAGCCCTTCAAGATTCCAGGAAAATTTGTAATAAAATTCTTAAGTATAATACATTGTACTGGGGCATTTTTCAAAAGCATTTAGAATGCTTTTCCAATTTTCACATAGGTTAAGATTCACTGTGGCTTAGTCATCTTAGTCAACTGCGATGTCCTAGATTTGTGCAATAGATAAAAGGAAGATATGCTAGCTCATGAGGCATAAAATAAATCCACAACATACACTAGTGCAAAAACTTGAAAACTTATTAAGGAAGATGCAAGGTCTGTTATTATGAAGTTAAGGATATATCCTGGGCAAACTTGCACATCTTGCCATTGGGAATTCAAGGGGTCTACCTTCTGGAACCAAGGCTACTTAGAGCTCTGCTACCGTTGGGCTCAATTTTACCTTGTAGCTTAAATATCCAGGGAGGGGGGGCAATTATGGGTCTTACAGATGCCTAGGTCTTCTAGAGTGCTGACAGAGATCCCAGGTACTTCTTGATAAATTGTTGTCATGTTAACTGACCCAAACCAGGGAGCTTGGACCCAGAGAATGCTAGGGGTCCAGGAACTCACTCCTTCCCATTCCTGCTTCAGAAAAGGGACTTTAACTTCTGTTTCTTCTCCTGCTTTTGCCATCACTTTCATATTTTCCATCTCTCTTAGAAAAGTTAACAACTTTAACCTGAATACAATGAGCATGAAAATGAGATTGGATGGAGTGGATTGTATAGTTAATACATTCCATGTAATTCCAGCAAAAATCTCAATTTATGCATCTTAGATAAATTATGGATCTATCTAAATTATGTGAGGCAAGTTAGGTAAATTATGGACCTAGGTGCAGACCACAGCGCTAGGAATCCTCATAGGCCACTCCTATAGGAGGTGGCCTCTCTGCTTAGTGCTGCAGAAGGTTATTTGTTTGCATCAGTCACTAAATTTTCATTTCTTTTTGTTTATGCTCATCTATGCTTCATAGTTTACCTTCGTTATTTTAACTCTTTTAGGTTTAGGGACTCTACCAATTCTAGTGGGAGAACGAGTGCATTGCAAATGTTTGACATAGTAAAGTTTCTTTAAAGTAAAGAAAATCCTAAGGGAAGTTCTAGGAATTTCCACTCTGATGGTGCTAGGAGAATCGAATCCCACATTTACAACTATCATCACTCTATGGAGACAAACCTCATTTGCTTTTGTAATGGCTGCATTTTCCTCCACCAAACCCAACACTATTTTTTTTTTCAATTCCACTACTGACTCTATCCATTTAAATGTGCTCTCTATTATACATTAAGGATGCATAAGTATAGGCTAGTATATGTTGTAATGACAGAAATCCTTTACATTCATTCTTTACCACTATTCTTTATGGAAAAAATTTCTTTTGGCATATGTATTTTCAGTTTCTGCCCATTTGTTAAAAGCACATCTCTTGGGTACATCAAGGAATGCCTAATCATATTTTGGAAAGTTCAAAGTTCTGGCCTGCATCTATTTATTCCCTTGTTCTGGTGCTCAGGGCTCCCACACAGATTGGTGATTGATGTCAGGTTCATATTTCAGTTATACCTCTATATTCATCATTTTATAGTACTGGTCAACTTTTACATACACATCTATAAGTATATTACTAATAGTCATCTATGTAGTTCATCCCCTGGCATAAAACCCTAGAGGGAAAAAAGAATCCCCTTCATATAATTAAAGAGAGATATAGGTTGAACCCCAATTGAATTGACAGTCTCCATCCTAGTGACCAGGTAGAAGACAATAAGCATGTTCCTACTGGGTGTGCCATGAAAAAGGCGTTAAGAAATTACTCAGGGTAAGGGCTATTTCTTTTTCCTAATGATTCAGGTACATCTAGTTACACCTGTAGCCCAGAAACACCCAACGTGTTTGTATGCTGGTTTTGTGTGGAGCTGGGAGGCCTCCAAGTAACACGCAAGTGGCAATAATCCCTTGAGTGCTGAGTTGCTTCACAGGCTTCTTAGTCACTCTTTGGAAACAGTTCTTTAAAGTCACCAGTGACCTTCTAATCTAGACAAGTCCAGAGGTAATTTTTTTCTGTCCTTATTCTGTATTTCACAGCATTTGGCACTTCTAGCTCTTACAGTTTCTTCTTCTTTAGTGTTCCCTCATCCTATTTACTAGTAGTCTATTAGAAGTAGATGTTTCTAGCTAAGATTTGGAAACAGCCTAACTGCCCATCAGCAGATGAGTGGATTAAAAAACCATGGTACATCTACACAATGGAATACTATGCTGAGGTAAAAAAGAAGGAATTCTTACCATTTGCAACAGCATGGATGGAACTGGAGAGCATTATGCTAAATGAAATAAGCCAGTCAGAGAAAGATAACTATCACATGATCTCACTCATTTATGGAATATAATGAACAACATAAACTGGTGAACAAAAACAGATCCAGAGACAGAGAAGCATCGGTCAGACCGTCAAACCTCAGAGGGAAGGTAGGGGAGGGTGGGGGTAAGGGTGAGAGATCAACCAAAGGACTTGTACGCATGCATATAAGCCTAACCAATGGACACAGACAACATGGGAGTGAGGGCATGAGTGGGTGAGCAGGGGAGCAATGGGGCAATAAAGATACATATGTAATACCTTAATCAATAAAAAAAATAAAACATGAGTGGGAGAGCGGGGGAGCAATGGGGCAATAAGGATACATATGTAATACCTTAATCAATAAAAAAAATAAAGAAGTAGATGTTTCTATAGGATTATTCCTATGTATTCAGTTTTATCTCTTGTAGTCTTTATGAAATAGGAAGAGAGGAAATGTCATTGCAAATTGTACTAGTTATAGTGAGCATTAAGTTTGCCTGCGAGGAGCAGAGACCGAAATGAATAATGACTTAAATAAGACCGAAGCTTATTTTTCTTTCTCATGTGAAAGGCCTGAGGTAGGAAATTTGCAGCAGGTATGGAAGACTGGTTCCATGCAATCCTTAGAGATGTAGGCTCCTTCCAGCTTTCTGCTCCACCCTCATGGTATATACCCATATCCGAGGCAGAAGGGTAGAAAAAGAGACCCTCATCTTTTAAGGAGATTCTTAGAAACTGTTTTATGGGCATTTCTACTTATATCCCATTGGCCAGGATTTTTGTCACAAGATGATCCTACTTGCAAAGAAGTTTAGAAAATTTGCTCTTCATACTATAAGCCATGTGCCTTTCTAAAAATTCTATTACAGTACAAGGGAAAAACATATTTGTAAAGACATTTGCCTATATTTTCTTCTAGCAGTTTTAATATTTCTTTTTCATAAGTATGTGTTTTATCTATCTGGAACTAATTTTGTTTATGACATTAGGTAAGAAATCTAAATTGGCTTTACCTTCCTATCAGATAATTATTGCAGCATCTTTTCTCCCTCATCTCCCAATGATCTATAATGTCAGTTCTGACAAGTTTCCATACATGCATGGGTCTGTCCCTATGCTCTCTATTCTGGATTTTCTATTTGTGTTTCTCTAAATCAGTACTATACTATATCTTTATTATTGAACCATAAGAGGTTAGCAATGCTTGGTTTTGGCCTATAAAAATGTTATTTTCATATGTTTTGAAACTAATGCTATAGTTTCATAATAAGCTTTATAATTACAAATTCCTCCTCTTACTTTCATCACACATACTTTTCTTCCTAGGCAACATCTTGGTAATTTTTTGGCACTTTTATTTTTCACATAAATTTTAGAATCAGTTTGTCAAGTTCCTAGAAAGAATATATTTTAACACTGTAATTGGAATTTTGTTGAACATAGATTATTTTATGGGATACTTGTCATCTACATGCTATTGCATCTTCCTATTCATGAACATGGCATATCTTTCCATTTATTTAAATATTCTTTAGTGATTTTCAATAATGTTTTATGATTTTCTCAATAAATATCTCACACATTCTAATGTTATTTTTGTGCAACATTTTAGTTCTCTTTTTCAAATTGCTACCATTTTATACAGAGACATTGTTCATTTCTATATATTTACATATTGATCAATTTATTTGCTTACCAGTCCTTCTTGAATACCAGGCCTACCTCATAAGATGAATTTCTTTTTCCATAAAGTACATTCTTTCGTTTATCAGACTCTTGTTGCTAGGGCATTGTTTACTTGTGTTTTTGATCATTTTATATTACATTCTTCCTTTTGGATAATATTAATTTATAGAGATTCTGAGGAATCTAGGTTAAAAGGATTCTTCCTCTTGACAGGATCTGTGTTTTCTTCTGCCAGATGTCCTGGGCAAATAATAACCTGAAAGCCCTTAAAATTAATTTTGCTTGCAGTTTACTAGATTGCAAACATAAGTGTTCAAGTCCCTAACCCATGTGAGAGCAGGCTTTTAATTATAAATTTCCAGGAAAGGATCATTTTTCCTTTCTATGAAGACCCAAGGCAAACTGATTCCTCTACTATTCCCTTTCCCAGTGGATGAAATTTTTTTCTGCCTAATATTTTTATTGTGGGAATCCTCTCCAGTAACCCATCTCTCTTCTTATTTGACTTATTACTGTGATCCAAAGTAAATAACCATCTTATGTGGTCCTGACCATTAAAATCTAACCATCTAGATGCCTGCTGTCAGGAGATGCCCCTGGCCAGTTGTGATTTCAATAGTTGTTTATACTCAGTTTCAAGTTCTCTTCTCCTCCTCTTCCTTCTCCTCCTCCTTCTCCTCCTCCTTCTCTTTCTTCTCCTCCTTCTTCTCCTCCTCCTCCCCCTTCTCCTCCTCCTCCTCCTTCCTCTTCCTCCACCTCCTCCTTCTTCTTTTTCCTCTTCTACCTGTGATTTTCTCTTACTTTCTTTGTTGATAATCTATGCATTTTACAGCCTATTTTATCTTATATTATCCAGAATTTCTTAGAGTTTGGCATAGAAGATTTTTTTGAAATATATCTAATTCTATTATTGAAAGCAGGACTTGCTGCTTTTCATTTCTATAGAATGTTATCCATTCTAATGATGATTATCATTAATTTTATGCTACTGACAGTGAATCCCAAATCTATATCTCCAGACCTACACTCTCATCTGCTTTCTATTTCCAATGGACATTTGTTAGTACGAACTAGCAACTTGAGTATTTCATCAACTATTAAAGCTCAAGGTGTCCAAAGTAGAATTTATCTTTTCCCACAATTTGATTATCCTATCAAATGTTGCTATTTTAATGAGTCTAAATAGTTCCTAATTTTTAAACTATAAGCTTTGAAAGAACTAGAAATAATTACTATATCCATATTTGTATGCAATCTGTCACCATCTCTTCTTTTTGCCCCAATATCTATATTATGAATGATCATTTTTAATCCTTACCTAGAATATAAGACCTTAACCATCTTACTTAAGATTGATTTGATATAATTTCAATGCATCTGGCACATATTGATCATTTGCTTTGTGAAAGGTAGTATGCAAGCTGTTACAGATAATACAAAATACATTCTATTTGGCCTTTTCCTTAAAATTCTTGGTTGCAAACAATTAATAAAAAGGGGTTATCTACTAAATTTATATATATTATTACTTAATTAAGTATTGACTAAGTATAATAATTGCCTAATAAACTGGATCAGGTAATGCATATTTGGGTGGGGACAAGAAAGAAGAGATTTCAGTGTTTGCTGGAGTTAGGGAATGAACATAAAGAAAAGCAGAGCTGGGAAAGGTGGCTTACTGATGACATCATCTTAGTACTTACAGCTAGCCATATAGTTTAGCTAAATAAGACAAGAAAGTTACCTTCTCCCTTTTAAAAATTTTTCTTTAGCTGCTTCTTGCTAACCTCTTTTTCACCTTTTAAAAACAAAAACTAATATACTAGCCAGCCTCGATTTTTCTTTGGGGGTCTAGTTGGGGTTTAATTTCTAAAATAAAAAGAATTTGGTTATCCACCATCATTGTGGTTTCAATCTTGCAGTGCCCTGAGATTCCCTCCTCCTTCTTGATTCCGTAGTTACTACCTAATCCTCAAGACTCATTGTCCCCTTGAAATGTGCCTGGGATCCTCTAACTCATTTTTTTCTTTCAATTTTTGAATACCTATTACATTTATTTTCTCTTTTTAAAAACGAAATTATAAAATAACATAATAAGCATTACCTATTTTCTATTTACCTCAATCTCCATCTCTAATGTTTAATATAAAAAAGTAAATATTGTAGAGTCATCTTTCTATCCTCCCATTGATAAATATAATGCCTGATTCATAGTTATTGCTCAATACATGTTTATTGAACTAAATCTTGTAGAGAGATGATTGTTCCCTGAGAAATAAAAGAAAATAGTTAATTCTTACTAATTCTGCCACCAACTGCAGTGACATCTCTGATTCATCATGCATATTGAGAAGATAATTACTCTGTGATTTGATGAGTAGTTGGAAACATTTTTGTCTAATACATTCTTGCATCATAGGTATACCTTAAAATTCAGCTTCAAGCAAAGAATCAAAATTATTGGTTAGAAATATGATTATTAAAAGTTAATGTTTTTACCTAGTTCCAGATAACTTGTTTTGTCATTCAATCCATTAATTCATTACCTTTATTTGAGTCTATGATTCTAATTTGCCAATAATAATACTGAGCTTTAAAAGTCATGGATTATGTGTGTTATATATATATACTCTCTTTATGAACTACTATAAACAAATTCTGGCTTTAAATTTAGAGAAACACATATTTAGATTATTAACTGTTAAAGATTCTGTTATAGATGGTACTGCTAATTTATAACTACGAAGGCAGAGATCTTATTTGCCTTGTTTATTCTGCTTATCCCCGGTGAATGCCCAATACAGTCCTTGAACATGGTAGATGCTCAATAAATATTTGTTGAATAAATGAACAAAATAATGTATATTTATAGTAAGGTTAATATAGGACCAACAGTTTTGTTTATACAAGCTGGACCTTGCACAGTATCCTATTTTCAGAGCTATGTTGACATATTGTCACTCACATAAATTGGCATCCCTTTCTCAAAGGATTTATTTTTTCATTCAATAAGGCAATGTGCTAATGCAAATAAAGAAGAGGGAAGGGGTCAAGGGAGCATGGAAGCAACAGATAGGTGTTTTGAAATACACCTCACTTTTTAAGTACCAAATAATGTAATTTCATTAGAGGTCCTTATTGCATTATGAAGTTTGCCAACAAACAGGCTGGTGGCCTGAGTAGTCAGAATACCTAGCTGCTTGTTGTATGTAACCAGCTACAATAATAATCACCTTTCTGGTCTAGTTTTCTTATTTTAAGTTTAGAAGCTGGCTGAATTTTGCTAAGATCCTTTGCAGCTCTAAATTTCTATATTTTTTATATTTACTCCACATGTGTTGTATATTCCAAACTCACTGGTCCACAGTTGGAGGCACTGGTTATCCATGCTGCTAGTCAGCCTGAGCAGATAGTTTTCATGCAGGAATGTGAATCTGGTGCGACAAGACCTTCATATTTTTTAAAAAGAAACCATAAATCTAGATTTTTATTTAAAAGTTCAAACTTTTATATATTGGCCACAAATTCCAATAGTTTTAAAACACTGTTAAATCCAAACTAAACACCAATAGCTGGTTGGGTTTGGCCCATGGGCTGCCAGTTTATGCATTAAAGGATTTTTTTCCATGTCCTTACCATTTTCAATAACTACTTTTCTTGTCAGTGAACAACAGCTGCTGCATATTATTTTCCTGCTGCCTCCACAAACCATAGATCCAGTTTAGTAGTATTGGATCATTATATGTGTGGGTTTAGTTTTTAGGATGACATGGTACTTATGACATAGGGGAAAACTATATCTTGACCAAATTTCTCTTGATTTCCAAGGTGTGATATGACTATTATTTCATATTTGTCCTAATTAGATAATTGTCATATTTTGGAGAAGAAAAGAGAGGTCTTCCAGGGGTCTTTAGAAGTACTATATCCATCAATTTAGTAGTAACCTTGAAATCTACTTCCAATTTTTGAGCAAAGAAAGAGGATACAAAGTAGGCTTAGAGAGGGGGAGGTGCTGTTTCATAGCTAACCCAATTGTATTCCTTCTACCAGTTTTATGCCCATTGAGGTCATCTAAACTTAATTGAATCTGAATGGTGTGGCAGAAAAATCATAGTCATTGGAGAGACTTGAGTGTGAACCTAATTTCAGTCACTAATTATATAACCTTAAAGTTATTAATCTTGTCTGTGTCTTAGATATCTATTCTACAAAAAAGGAAAATGATACTTAGCTCATGCTTGTGGTGTGAAATAGAAATGACGCATGTACTGATATAGAGTATCTATAGTAATAAAAAGGTAATATGCTAATTAGACCAGGTTGACTGAACATTTTCTGGACGTCCAACTTACTTCTGGACAGTTAGGGGGCTACCAGGCCAGTAGGGGGCAGTTAGGGGGCAACCAGGCTGGCAGGGGACCAGTTAGGGGGTGACCATGCCAGCAGGGGAGCAGTTAGAGGGTGATCAGGCCAGAAAGCAGAGGCAGTTAGGGGCGATCAGGCAGGCAGATAGAGTGGTTAGGAGCAATCAGGCAGGCCAGCAGGGGAGCAATTAGGGGAGCGACTAGGCCAGCAGGGGGGCAGTTAGGGGGTGGCCAGGCCAGCAGAGGAGCAGTTAGGGGGCAGCCAGGCCAGCAGGGGGGCAGATAGGGGGGCGACCAGGCTGGCAGGGAGGCAGTTAGGGGTCAACCAGGCTGGCAGGGGGGAACAGAGGCGGTGGCGGCCACAGCTGGCATTGCCACTTTCTGCATGCTTATATCAGAGGAAAATTTTTGTGGCTGATCATCCAACCATTTTTTTCATTCGACACAATCCCTCAACTAACATCCTGTTCTTAGGCAGATTCTCTTCCCCTTAGAGACTGTGGAAATCCAAGGCCAAGCCCAGAGCTTTATTACTGGCCCTTTCAATGGTGATAGTTTTCATTATCTTCTGCAATAAATCTACCATCCCCCCCCCAAAAAAAAAAATCTATACTCAGCAAAATTGTCATTAAGTGTTTGGGTGAGGTAAAGATATGTCAGATTTTCAAGAGCTATGAGAGTCATCACTGTGCCCTCATTTAAAAAAATTACTTGAACCCACATCCTGGGAAGACAATTGACAGTTAAAACGAAATAATGAACTCAAGAATAATAAGCTCAAGTCATAATTTAAAAAACAAAATTTGGTGTTGAGCAAAAAAACTATTTGAATATCAATAATTATATCTTGGTTGATAAAACATTTTGTTTGTTATAAAATCATTAAAACAAAATATTCATGATAAGAAAAAATAATAATAAGTTGTTATAAAAATTCAGATTACATACACAAAAATAGGGAAACTGATGAAGAAATAAAAAAGTAAAAAAATGATGTCCACATACACTGTAAAAATAAATGGATACTTTCATTGTTGATATTAATAAATAGAGAAAGTAGGTTATAATATTTTTGAAATAGAAGTTAATCTTTTTGTCATTGCTAGGAAGAAAACATGATGTAAACCTTCCAAATCCCTAGAGAAAAGATAATCTCAGCTAAATGTCATGATACAATAATGAAATAAAATAAGCAGTAACTATATATACTAAAATGTCCACAATGATTAGTTCTATGTTATCTAAGTATGAAATAACTTTACTTGTTTACTTATTTATGCTTGTCTATATTTTACACACATTTTTAAAAAAATATATTTTATTGATATTTTACAGAGAGGAAGGGAGAGGAATAGAGAGTTAGAAACATCGATGAGAGAGAAACATCGATCAGCTGCCTCCTGCACATCCCCTACTGGGGATGTGCCCGCAACCAAGGTACATGCCCTTGACTGGAATCAAACCTGGGACCCTTCAGTCTGCAGGCCATTGCTCTATCCACTGAGCCAAACCAGTTAGGGCCACATTTTATAATAAATGCAGATTAATTACATAATAAGAACAGATCATTTATATTTTTGAGTCATTGCAGCAAATAGTATCCTATATAATAAAAGCCTAATATGCTAAGTGTCTGGTCGGCCAGTTAGCCATTCAACCAATCAAAGCGTAATATGCTAATGATATGCTAAGGCTGCTTAATTGCTCACTATGACGTGCACTGACCACCAGCAGACAGGCACTCTAACCAGTAGGTTAGCTTGCTGCTGGGGTTTGGCTGATCGGGACTGAGCGAGACGGGCTGGACATGCCCTGGAGCCCTCCGGTGGCCTCTCCCCAGCTGGCCAACCTCCTGTGTTCCTCCCTGGCCCCGATTGTGCACTAGTGGGGTCCCTCAGCCTGGCCTGCACCCTCTCACAATCCGGGACCCCTCAGGGGATGTTGGAGAGCTGGTTTTGGCATGACCTCGAAGGCCAAGCCAAGTGACCCCACTGGTGCATAAATTCGTGCACTGGGCCTCTAGTTAAAAATAATTAAAAATTTTTTCAAGTATGGAAAAATGCTACTGATATACTATCAAATAAAAAAAACACACCATGTTTCCACTTTTGTAAATAAGAACATATGTAGATAGACCAAAATATCTTTGAATTGTGAAATTAAGATTGATTTATATCATTTTTCATATTTTTTCCACAGGTTTTCTACAGTTATCTGGAGTTATTTTTATAACAAAAGAAACAAACAAACAAATGTCATTGAGAGCTTGGCTGGGCTGTGTTGTGGTAGATTTGAATAGCAGATTAAGGGGTTTAGATGCATTCTTGGTCAATGGGGAGCCATTGAAGCTTGCTTGTTTATTTATTTATTTATTTATTTATTTATTTATTTATTTATTGGGGTGGCATTGGTCAACATGAACATAGGTTTCAAGTGTAGGTTTCTATGTTACACGATCTGTATATTGCATCATATGCCCACCACACAAAGTCAAATCTTCTCCTGTCACTAACTGAAGCTTTTTAAGAAGGGAAGTGATATGAATAGATTTGTATTTTGAGAAGATTAAGACAGAAGTATTGTTATTGTTTAAATTGGATTCAAGTGGAAAATTGACTGGAATTTATTGTAATGGTCTAGACAGGAAGTAATAGGGTCAGAACTACATCTCTGAACACAAATAGGGAAAAGAAGAGAAACTTGATATAATAGAGAGGAACAGCTCAGGGGACTTGGTGACAGCATTCAATGTTAGAGTTTGGGAAAGAGAGAAACCAAAGAAATATGGAGACAAAGTTATTGGGAGAACAATGATACTCTTAGCAGGGATAGGATAATGTAGGGAAGAAGGAAGAAGAAAAACATATAGGAAAAAGTTTGATGAATTTGATTTCAAATATGATACATTTCTGTTGCTGCTGAGACAGCACATATTTGGGGTTTTATTAGATAATAGCTGCCCTCCATGTAGGCAATACTCTTTAGGAGTTTTAATGATTTCATTGAATGATCCTTCCCTTCCTTGACAGCACATGACAAAAAAGCCAGACTCCTAGCCCCCTATGGCCAATAACACACACACATGCTAGCTTTTGTCCCTGCTGCAAGTTTGAAATCATAGCTCTATCCCCATTATAAAAGGCCCCACCTCAGTCAAAGAGTCCCTAGGTGATTCCTAACATTGCCAGCCAGATCTGCTCTTAGACCTTGGCAGCTAATGTCCCCACATTGGACTTGGCACTTTATAGGTCAGCCTCTCCCATAGGGTGTGAGGAGTCTGCAGAGCCCGGAGGGAGGGTGTTCCCCCACACTAAACCTCCCCTCCCCACTCCTCTAGTGCTCTGGGAACCTGAGATGTTGTTCTCAGGGCTTGCTCACTTTTTTCCCCCAAGCTTTTCTTCCAAGAGTGAGCTACACATTTGTTTCCCATGACCCACTTGGAGGCAGAATATGGATTGTTTTGGAGGAGGAATTCTGTTTTGGAGGCATAATATGGATTGTTTTGGAGGAGGAATACTCCATGTAGCCAAGGCTCTCTACGGTGAAAGATGGAGGTAGATGTGGGAAAGAAGGTGAGAAGGCCACAGTATGGGGCCTTTCTTTGTACTTTTGCCTTGAATCACTCAAAATACCTGGCAGAGGGCAAGCAGAGACAATGTGCATGGCAGTTAAAGGGCACTTAAAATCTAGGAGTATATTAATATTTTGGTTACTGGTGCTAATCTGCTGAATATACTGGCTGGTAAGGGGAAAATTAGACACAGACTTTTTAAAAGGCATTTTTTCTTAACCACAATTAGAGGCCCACTTACAGAGTTTCTTTTCCCTTGGTGACTCACAGAAGACTGAAATCACCATTTCCTTGTGAAAGCACACATGAGAAAAGAGAGATTGATCACACTTTGGTCTACCCTGATTTTCTGCTTTATTGGCCTGGTTTGTGAATAAAGAAGACCATTTCCTTCATGCTTCTCCCCAGTCTGTGCCTCCTTCCATATCATTGGCACCCTTCATAAGCCCCAATATGCTCTCAAAGAATAGATTTCGCTACTTAAATGACTTGTACATCTGCTTCCATTCCCTCTTTGAGAACTCTGCCTCTACACAGAGCCCTACTGTCCTCTTCTATCATGTGACCCTGAATTTAATGACCACAGCTGATTAGATCCAAGTGGAGGTGCTTGAGTCAATTTTCCTAGGTACTAGAAAGTAAGTGATAATAGATTGCCTAAAATGCCATGTCAGATCATATGCAGCCAGAGGAAGCCAATCAAAATTAAAAAAAAGAGACAGAGATAGACCAAGATGCCAACGCCCATGCTGCCCAAGAGAAACAGGAAAGTTGCCTCACTCCTGGACTTCCCAGTTCCAGTTCTTATCCTCATGTGGCCTGCTTTCCTTTTTCTTCTCCCAGCTGCCTGTAAAAGTTCTTGTGTTTTCTTATAGTACAAATATTTTCTAAGGGTGAGGCTAGGTATCTATTCCTTGCAACAAAGAATCACAAAGACACATATGTCAACTACACTTGGGGAACTTAATTCATGATCCTTAAGATTCAATAGTTGACTCTACTGGATTTGGTCATGTTGACCTTGCATCTCTCATATAAGAATGTTAGAGCATAAGAGGTTAAACAGCTTGTCAAGGTCACTTAGAAAACTGATAGCAGATTTGAGTGAGAAATTTGGCTTGGTTTTCTTTCTTTGGCTGTCCTCATACTAAGCTCTGTTCCATAACTCAGTTCTACTTCATAAATAGTGATAATTGAAATGGGATCATCACCTTATTAAAACTATCCACACTCGCCTGGGTACGGTAAACAAATTCAATCTTTCCTGGTTGACTAATTTTTCCTCTCCTTTACTTTAGTCCGCCCTTCATCTTAGCTTATTCAAAATATTATGCTGAATCAAGAGGCCAGTGAGCAAAATTTCTGTATGCCTCTCTTTCACCCTTTCGACTGCCAGAAACTGCTCCCTGGGAAGGCAAGATAATATACTTAACTTCATCTTCAACCTAATCAATCATTTGACAAAGCTATTGAAACACTGGACATTTGAACAGAACGTCAGAGCTCACCCACTGATCGCAGGTCTCAAAACTCAGTAGAACCTGACCGTGGGCAGAGTCACAGGTGATGAGAAGCATGAAACTATCTTTATCCTGTATCTTCTCCTCTTCTGATTTCCAGGAACCTCTGAGCTGGGCTGCTGAAATTACCCAGAGGAATTCTCTGCATATCAGCCACGGATTATATGCAGTCCACTGCAGAATTGCATTTAGCAGAGAATATGCTTGGTAAACTCTCTCCAACCTGCTTTCCAGATCATTTTGGCTCACATGCCAAGATGTTGCATTATATTTCAACCCTCATAGCAAAATATGTAGGGAAAAGGGTAAACGCAGTGAGAGCTTCAAATCTTTTAAGGCATTCCAGTTTATGAATTACTTTCACACACATAAGCTTAACTTGTCTCAGAAAGCTCTATAAGTAGATACTATTGCCTCCGCCCCCCTCTTTTTCTTTCTTTTTTTTTTTTTTCAAATGAGCACACAAGCCTCAGAAAGGTTAATGATGGTAAATGGTGGAGCTAGTTCTTGACCTCCACGTTGAATATTTTTTGCCTGTATCCTGCTGCCATTCATGTGGATCAGGCACTGTGCTGAGAACTGGACACACAGTAGTGAACTTCTCTGTCTGTCATGGAAAATCAGAGTAGGGGTGATGTCCAAGCTGAGAAGGGAAGAAAAAAGTGATAAATGTTATTCAGGCAAAGTGGGAGGGCTTGGAGCATTCCAGGCTATTCTCATTTTTTATCTCTAAAGTATCCCAATGGACCTGACAAGTAGAAATTAGGCAAGGAAGCTAAGAACTAAATTTCCACATCTGTGTAATCTCCAATTTCAATATGAAGATATGTATCAATTAGATTTCCTTTTTTTCTTTAAGAATCAAATTAATAAGAATTGAATTAAGTGTCTTGTCACTACCTTCTCAAGGGCAAAGGAAGTTTTTAACACTTCTCCCCCTCCCTCCCACTTACTCAATGGTAATTCTTTGGCAATCTGGTTTGTTTTTACTATCTCAATGATAATTGAAGATAGAGTTTTGACTGTATCCCTTTCACAAGAACTTTGTGGCTGCCTCCTCTTTCAAGGCCACCCTTTACAAAGGCTGGAACATGCTTTTTCCAAAGCCAAGTGGTATGGAGTACTCAGGCATCAACCTTTAGAAAAAGGGTGTCTGGTTATAGGAGCAGGGCCTCTCCCTAGGCATTCCATGGGGTGTTTGGCTGAAGGGCAACATCTCCAACCAGTTAAGCAAAGTTCTGACTCCTTTTACTACACACAGGATACCTGTCTCCATGACAAGGAATAACAAAGTCACAAGTGGGACCAATTGACAGCCTAGTTTGGATGTATTAGAGAGCTGACTTTACCAGCTCTCAGATTGGCAGCTATCAGAAGAAAGGACACAATTCTTCTAAATTATTAAGTCTTTGAATCATAGTTTCATCATCTTCCTAGTGAATCCCATATTCCACTGGCTTTGAGAAGAGTCAACAGCCAAACAATGTAACAAACATTGCATTTGGAAGCAGGAGAATATTCCTAGGGGTGAGGTAAGGAGATAGCTTACAGCAGAACCTTCAGAACAGCAAGAGCAGGGGACAAAGCTGGCCTGGGTTGGATAATGTGTAAGATATACAAGGAGATAAACCTAGGATACTTACATGGGCAGTCAAAGTACATGGTAAAAGTCCTTGTTTCATTATCAAAGATAGTTATTTCTAGGTGAATTCATTGGAAGTTCGGTTGGCATTTCATGAGGGGAACGCTCACTACAAGGTGAATTAGGGGATATGTGAAGAAGAAAGGGTGTGGGCAGATACTGCTGTGGGTTGAATAGCTTGGCTTGATTTAAGGATGAATTAAATTTATAAATTAGTTTATAAATGTATAAAGAATAAATTAAGATGTCAGAAAACATTTTTAGTATGACTATTAAAGTATGTTATTAGTAAAATTAATAAGGCAGTTCTTTTAAGAAGTTCACAACTTAGGGGAGATATGTATATTAAAAGAAATGCATTAATTAGGGTATGACTTAAAGTGTATTTGATGGAGATTTGCATGGAGTGTTCCGACAGTACAGAGGGGACTATCTCTGCCTGGGAGAGTTACAGAAAACTTCCTGGTGGAGGAGACATTTTATCTGGATCTTGATGGGTGAAAAAGAGTGCCAGAGTAAAGAAAAAGGAAACACATTCTAGGATAATATAGTTAATTACATGTTCCCCACATACCTTTCTCCTCTCACCCCTGTTAAAATAAAATGTTATTTAAGAAAGCTTACCCTTGTCATTGTCAAGGTTAAATTTATTATCCTATATAATAAAAGCCTAATATTGTCCCCTTGACCAGTTCTACCAGGAGTTAGGCCGCTTGCTATGACGTGCGCTGACCACCAGGGGGCGGCGCGGAACATGGCAGGAGTTGACAATGCAGCGCTGGCAGTGGGTGGCAGTGGAGGTGCTGCCAGCCCCGATGGCCCTTATGAGAGCGGGACTGCGGCGGGATGGTGGAGCAGGGGAGTGGGCGGCGCCAGGCCAAGGCGGTGCAAGCAGGACCCAATTGCCTCGCTGATAGCCCTGCAAATGGCGACCAGCTCCCAAGCGCTGAGGGAGCTGGGCAGGGGCCCAATGACTCAGGCAGAGGGGGGCACATGGCTTCCCAGAGGCCCAGGTCAGCTGGGACCTGCCCTTCCATGTCAGATACTTACCCTTCCATGCTGGCCAGTCCTAGGGACCACACCCATGTATGAATTTCATGCACCAGGCCTCTAGTATTAGAAATAAGAGCCCTAAGGATGGAAAGCAGTGTGGTCCAATAGAAATATAATTTGAGCCACAGATGTAATATTATAATTTAAAGTAGCCATATTTTTTTAAAAAAGAGTCAAGAAAAATGTAGTTTTAATAATATATTTTATTTAACCTAATGTATTATTATTGAAATATTTTCATTTCAACATGTAATCAATATAAAAACATTTAGGTGATATTTAACATTCTTATTTTGTACTAAATCTTTAAACTCTGTTATGCATTTTATACTTTATAGCAGTGGTTCCCAACCTTCCTAATGCCGCAACCCTTTAATACAGTTCCTCATGTTGTGGTGACCCCCAACCATAAAATTATTTTTGTTGCTACTTCATAACTGTAATTTTGCTACTGTTATGAATTGTGAGGTAAATATCTGATATGCTATATGTGTTTTCCGATGGTCGCAACCCACAGGTTGAGAACTGCTGCTTTATAGCATATTTCAATTCAGGCTAATTACATTTCAAATACATTTCAAAGACACATGTGGCTACTGGCTACTGTATTGGACAAGTTAGAAAATGGACTTGTTAATTTTCAGGGTGGGCTACCCACTGGGAGGACAAACCTGGAAAGGTTCCCAGGGGTCGCAAGGAGAGGAAAGAGACAGCTTGCTTAGCAGGAGCTTAGAGGGTGAGCTTTGCTTGTTTCCTGGTTTTCTCCAAGGCTGGTCAGCAAGGTCAGTGCTGGTGTCTGCTGCTCCACCCGCACAAAGTATGCTCAAGTCAAGTTTTCCTGGGAAAATTCTCATTTTGCTTTTCCTTTTTAATTTTATTTAAAAAGCCCACTGGCTATTCTTCTCAGTACTTAATAATGTTTTTTCCAGCTCTCTTAGGAAACAAGGCCCTGAAATTTTCCTCACATATTAGCCCCAGTGGACCCTGTCTCTCTTTCATAGAAACCTTGCCCAGAAATGAGCTCATGGACCATCTCATCCTGGCCAGAGGCAAGTAATGCTGTCTGGGGCACAAGGAGCAAAGGTCAGAGGTGAGCTGAATGTCCCTGAAATAATGAGCTGCTATTTTCCCGCATAGAGACCAGTTATAGACGGTGCCCAAAACTGACTCAGCTCTGTCCGCAGCACAAGATCCTGGATGTTCCTTGATCCCATTGTCTCGGATGGCCAAGGGTGCCGGTCATTGTGGATTTTTCCTCTTACGACCCAGCTTTCTGCTCTTAACTGACCCTTTGGCTTGTACCCAGGCTTCTGTCCCTCAAACACTTTCAATACTAAAATAAAACAGTACCTAGGATGTCACTACACTTGACCTGGTCTTTTTCTGTAATAGTAAGTTCCCAATTATTCCCCTACTCCTGCAGGGGAAGCTATCCAGAACGTGGATGTGGCTGCCAGATCTGTATTTGAGACAATAAGACCAAAAGACAATCAGTAGGAGAGATGCCATTTGTCTTGAGTCCTGTGCTATTCTTACTGTTTATGAGAGTTGCCTGTGTTGTGTATGGATGCCAAAAGGCTACTTGAGGGATATAAGCTATTTCTATTCATCCTTTTTAGCAGTAGCTAACCCAAGATCTCTGTGAAACTTGCTGGGAGTGTTTAAAAGGCATGTGCTCTAGGAAGATGCCACATATTTCTTGATGGAAATCCAAGGTGAGTCAGAATGGATACTAAATAGTTTTTGTCTGGATGGTATCATCTATTTTTATTACTATTATTATTGTTTTCTCCAGTTTTGTTCTTTTCTTGAATTGCATATATTTTAATTACTTAAGTGTGTTTACATTTTCTCTACTGAAGGCTATTAGGCAGCCTAGTCCACCAGAAGATAATGTGCATGCATGTATGCTCATCTATGCAACTTCAGCCTTTATTTGAGAACAGGTAAATAGATAAGACAAGTCATTACTAAAATCATTAAAGCCTGGGTCATTACCCACAATACTGTCTGCTGGTATTTTATCAAGCCTTTTTCTATTAAAAAGCCATTAAATTACTTCTTGTAGGAAGCTTATAAATCAGCCCATATGACAGATAAATAGGACACCAAGTAACTTTGTTTTAATTGTCCCTGCTACCATCTAGTGTCATTCAGACTATTTATTTTTGACAGAACTTTAATTAAAGATACTCTAAACCTGATCTTGTCTGTGAATTAGGGAGTAAAAGTAGGGCTGCAATAGTGGAATAAGAGGCTGAATTCTATATAGTTCTGCTTATCCAGGGCAATTGATACCATAGTTTTAAATGTGTACCTCCCTGTGGTAGAAAATGATTTGTTTGTTAATAATTCAAGGAAGAGTTGGAGAAACCAAGATGGCAGCATAAGTAAACACCTGAAATTGCTGCCTTGTACAACCATTTCAAAACTACAACTAAAGGACAAAACAGACATTACCCAGAACCACAGGAGGGCTGGCTGAGTGGAAATTCTACAACTAGAAGGAAAGAGAAAAGCACACTGAGACTCAGAGGAGGTGCGGAAGTAAAGTGCAGAGGTACGGAGGCACACGTGGAAAGGGCTGGCAACTGAGGACGCGGTTGTCTTTTTCAATCGGGAGGGAGATACAAGCTCCAGATGGCTCTGAACTCCAGTTCTGGGCGAGTCTCTGGGGACCAAGACTCATACGGGGAGAAACTGGACTGTCCGGCATTGGGCAGAATTCGAGGGCGGCTTTCTCTCAGAGGTGCTTGCAGAGATTACCACGGGACACTGAGAACCGGGGCCTCTTAGGGCAGGGCTGAGGATCAGCCATAGCTGTTTGCTCCGCCCTGTTGATTCCCTGAGACCCCGCCCCACCCAAGCTGTGCGCAGAGGCTTTTGCATATGAATG
>NW_005354673.1:2073001-2093110 GCF_000412655.1 Myotis brandtii
ATTATTTAGAATTGAAGGTCAAATAAAGAGCTTCACAGATAAGAAAAAGCTAAAGGAGTTCATCACCACCAAACCAGTATTATATGAAATGCTGGGGGGTGTTCTTTAAGAAGAAGAAGAAGAAAAAAAAGGTAAAGATAAAAATTATGAACAACAAATACATATCTATCAACAAATGAATCTAAAAATCAAGGGAATAAAAAATCTGATGAACAGAATAAACTGGTGAATATAATAGAATCTGGGGTATAGAAAGGGAGTGGACTGACGATTCTCGAGGAAAAAGGAGTGTGGGGGGTGCAGGAAGAGACTGGACAAAAATCGTACACCTATGGATGAGGACAGTGAGGGGGGGTAAGGGAAGGGAGGGGGGGGAACCGGGTGGAGGGGAGCTATGGGGGGAAAGAGGAACAACTGTAATAATATGAACAATAAAGATTTAATTAAAATATAAAAAAAATAATTCGAGGAAGTCAACAAAAATGGAGAAGATTTTGCATTTATACTTGCTAATGGTGCAATACTCAGAATTTCATTCAAAACCCATCTAAACATATTGTTATCCCAGGGTAAGGGACTTGTATTGTCTTTGGTACGTATCAATGTATATTATGTATATGAAACTCAATTCTCTTTGCTTTCCAAGTCCTTCCCTATGCCCTACCATTTGATATCAGTTCTGTTCTAGTCCTTACTGCCTGTGGGAATTGCTTGTGCTATGTGTTTATTCCTTGGGGATAGTTGGGGCTGGCCCAGCCAAGTGATCAACCTAATGGTTGAGTTATGTATTGCTGAAGCTACACAGGCCTTCTCATCCAAGACAACAAAAATGCTGAGACCACAGGAGTTGGCTCAGTCAAAAACAGTAAGAATAGAGCCAAAGACAAAATTTCAGTTGAGAATGAAAATGAACACTAAATCTGGAGGGGCCAAAGTTGGAGACCAAAGTTGAGAGTGCAGAGTTCAAGAATGGGCAGATTTACCACCCAACTAATAATTGCTATATTTGGACAACATATCCTTCTTTACCCTGATCCCCCTTTCTCCTCTGTTAACAGCATCTCTGTAACCCAGCTCAAGTTCTGCTTTCTCATGAAGTCTCTTTGTCTGTTCTAACCAAATGCTCTCCTTTTAGAATTTCCATAGCACTTTGAGCTCAGAGTGTGCAGTTTAATATTTGGTTGTGCTGCCTTGTATTTTTTCTTCGTTGTTTCTGCTCCAACCACATTGGGTCTGCTTGTTATCCCGTTGATTATTCCTGGTGCTTTCCCAACTATGACTTTGTTCTTCTTCAACCTGTCTGGAATGGCTTGTCCTGTCTTCTCATCAGATTCAACCTACTTACCAGGGTCCAGGTCAAATAACTTTGCACCATGAAGCTTGCACAGTCCATATCAGCCAGGACATCTCTAAATTCAAAGTGCCTACCATACGTTTTATGAAAATTATTCTTATAGATTGTTTTTGACATCTTCCATGTGGTCCTTATAACTCAATATCATAATGATTTAAAATTTAAAATTTAACTTGGGGAACTATGGAAAATATATAGTTGTTACTCAGATCAGATTCACATCTATTTCTATACCCTGTTACAGTTGTTCTCCAAATTGCCTGTGCCTCAGAATCACCTGTGGCATTAAATAAATATAGAGCTTAACCTAAATTGATTGGTGGTTGATGATCTGTTTTTGGTCTGGATATCCATGTTATTTTGATGTATGGCCAAATCTAAGAACCATTGGTCTATGAGGAGACATATGCAGAATAACTAGGGAGAGTTTATAAAACCAGTGAATGCCTCAGTTAGACCTTGCTAGAAAGTGATAAATCAGCCCGGCCGGCGTGGCTCAGTGGTTGAGCCAGGTCTCCGTTCGATTTCTAGTCAGAGCACATGCTGGGGTTGCTGGCTCAATCCCTAGTAGGGGGAGTGCAGGAGGCAGCTGATCAATGATTCTCTCTCATCATTAATGTTTCTATCTCTCTCTCTCTGAAATAAATTAAAAAAAAACATTTTTTTAAAATTGATAAATCACTCTATAAGATGTCACTCTATAAGATAGTAATGCATGTCCGTGGTTAGAGAAAAAGTTTAACTCTTAACAAAATGACAGTTTCTTAATATTTTGCTAGATATTGTGACCTTTTTCAAAATGTGTTTACCATCTCTTACTTTATATTCTTATTCTTTGTTCTTATCTTTTTACAACAAAAAATGAACAATGAAATTTATGCTGCAATTACCTGAATGCTCATCTGAGGGATTTAGGACTTGTCCTTGCCTGAACTTAGATTCCTATACCTAAGATCTGGATTAGTCTGTACCCTGGGTTGCAGTTGACAACACATCAAATCAAATAAGTTTAAGCAAAAATAGGAACCTATTAAGTAGGAGTTGACTGGCTGTGTGTGGTAGAGACAGGTTGGCTGTTAACAAACCCATTGCTTCACTCCTATGGGCCCTCAGCTGCACCCGTTTCCCATTCTCCCTGCAGCTGGGCATGCCCATGTGACTGGGTTCTGTCACTTAAATGTGGGCAGAAGAGATATATACCACTTCCTGGCCTGACTCATGAATCCCTACCCTGTGCAATCTCCACCCCGTACTCCTCCATTTTATTCCTGAGTGGAGAAAGCTTCAAAACAAAGAAAAGTGGTGAACTCAATGAAAGTTGCCTGCGTCTCAGAGTCACTGCTCAAAGAAAAGCCAACCAATGGAGAGATGCAACCAGCATAGAATGTGTAAGTAAAATTACTTATATAGTATAGTTTTAAGCAACTAACATTTTGGAATGGTATTGACCACTGAATACACTTGGGTAGCTTACATAATAGAAAGAGAAAAGGAACATCCAAGTTGTGAGAAGGGCTGTTAAGCAGTTGGGTTCCTTCAGAAACAACTAAAACCAACGTTAAAATGTCTTTCCAAATGTCTGTTTAATTGTTTCTAGAGAGGTATTAAAACCATTTTCTCTCAATCTGTGGGGAGAGTGAGACAGATCAGGTGCCATAAATTTTACTCAGAGGAGAGAGATTTAGTGATATTTAGAAGCAAATAGGAAAGAATACAGAGAGAAAAAAGGTAGTCAAGAGGCACTGGGTAAAAAAACAAGAGGGTCAAGCTGAAGCTTATCTGTTGCGCTGGAGCTAAGGACTGTTTTTATACCTCCCTTAAAGGAAAAGAAAGATAACTCCATTGGTACTTAAAACCCTAAATCTCTGATTTGAATTTGCTAAAACAAAATTCAGAATGTTATAGTGGCTTTTAGATATCCAGACCAAAGGGATAAGTATTTTATTCTTATAAGTTAATATTTTACTTATTTATGCCTTGGCTGCTATATAGAGTAGCCAGTACCTTGTGGACTCTCTACAACACTGTTTTTGACTCCCAAGTCTTATTTTAATAAGTGCCTAATATGTTTTCTCACTAATGGTTTATTGACTTGTCACTTCTTCCGCCCCCTCCCAAGTTTTATTTGGATGTATGAATTCTGGTTAGAAATTTCATTAGATTACAGAAAGAAGGCACACTGTTGTTTTTAGAGCAAGCCTAAATTAGGAATGTCTCTCTTTTCTGGACTAGATCTTACTTTGCTTCTTTGGATTATATTGAGACAGGGATTTTAAAATACTGATAATCATATGCTGATCAAAGAGGATTATGTCCCTTGTTCCCTATTAAATAATTTATAAGGTCGAAGAATACTGGAATATTACCTGCTTTACTTTGTGCTCTTTGTCAAAGATGGGAAACTTCAATAGTCAAAACATTCCCCTTCCCTAGGACCCAAGGTGGAATACAAACAGTAAAAATGAACCTCACTCTCTTACAAATGAACCACATAACCGCAATAAAGAGTGTGGGGAAGGAAAGAACTAAGTAATCTTGACAAATGTTATTGCAACAAATACTGTAAGGCTAAAGATAGGAAAAACTGTACACAGATTTTGTGCTCTAGTTAGTAAATTTGTTGTTCACAGAGATATGAATTAGCAATTCTATAACTTCTTTATTTGGATTCTAGGATTGAATAAATAAGTAAATATAATGGCATGATCATGAAAGCCAGGCTTCTTGTCAGAAAAAGAAGTTGCAAATAATTAAAAAGGGAGGCTACAGAGAATGCTTTTGGTTTGGAATCAGAGGTATCAGCATGAACTCCTGGAAATAGGTAAAGGAACATATGCATGTATGGGTTGGAATACATCCATCTATTTCTAGCTCTGTCACTGGGAGAGCCTAGAAGTAATGACAACTCAGTAGCAAAAAGAATACCCAGACTCCAGATATTGGTTTCTTAATACCGTTCACCAGTTAAAAGATCCAGACCCCTCAAAAAAATATCTGATTCAAAGGCTGGGGTCAGAGAAAGTGCATGATGAGCCTAGAACATGTTATGATGCCAGAACATAAGTGCTCAAAAGCAGATGGGAGCATGTCAGGGAGTCAACTTGAAGGAATTCCTAATGACACATCTGAGACAATCTGTGTAGTCAAATGGGTAATTATAATAATGGCGTAAGATACATGGCATAAAATGAATATCCATGAGTCCATACAGACATAAATAATTAAATAAGTGGTGGAGAAGGGGTAGCTCTTTAAGTTGAATTCCAATGAAGAAATGAGGAAGGCCTAGTGGAAAAAAATGTCTGAGCACTGTCAAACCAAGAGGAGCCTAAGGAGAATTGTCAACTAAATGTAATGTGGCATCTTGGGTGGAATTCTGGACAGAAAAGGACAGTAGGTAGAACTAAGAAAATCTGAACAAATTTTAGTTAATAACGGGACAATATTAATTATAACAAATATATTAATGTAAGATGTTATTTATAGGGGAAATTAGGTGGGGAATACATGTATATGTTTCAAGTGTCCAAAAATAGTCTATTAATTTTTTTTTAAATCACCATTTGGTAAATTCTGTCGTAGTAATTGTTGCGGTTGCGTGTTGTCAATAGATATAAAAATAGTGGGCAAAAATATGAAGAGAAATAGAACACTTAATGTAGTTTCAAAGTATTCCAGCATAAAATGCTTTTTAATTGCAAAGGGAGAATCAGTAATTTTATAGTTAAGAAACCTGGAAGACACCACCTTATCAAAATGATTAAGGTAACATCGCCAATAATAAAACTCATTGACATCCTGTGCCTCGTAATAATATGCAATCTCCTTATGGGCAGTACTTCTGAAGTGTTAACGTTTATACGAATCACCTAGGGATCTTGTTAAACATGAAGATTCTGATTGAGGAGGGATAGGGCCTGAGATTCTGAATTTCCAGTGAGATATTGAGATTCTGAGGCTGCTATCAGGAGGGCCACACTTTTCAATCAAGGCCTGAAGGGGAAACCTGTAACCTTTTTGGCAAAGCGGGGAGGAGGAGTTGGGTGGCAAGAGAGTATTCTCATACCTTTAATGACCTTTCTCCAGGTTTTCCTTGACCTTACTTGAGATGCAAAGGAATTCATTTCTTTCCCCAATGCTCTTTTAGTATCATAAATATCCAAAGCTTAAATAAGTATTATTTCTAAGCAAAAAAGTTTAAGTGGGGGACTAGCATGTAACAAGAATTTTTCTTTCTCAGAACAGATACATAGCCCATCTGCTCTGGAAGAGGCAAGAGATCCAAGCATACTTTATTTAATTGCAATAGTTTATAGTCTCTGCATGTTAATATCTGGTATCCAAACTTGGTTACACTGTGCATGAGAAGGGCACACTAAGGCACCATTTAGGGAATGATCCTGAAGGTCTGTCACCACTACTCTGAATGACCAGGAAGTGCATTAGCACCAACGCTGAAGAGAAAATTTCCGGCAGCATGGGGCAATACATAACACAGTCACTGTATACTCATTTCCTGGTGTTGACTCAGATGGAATTCTGTGTCCTTCATAGAATTCTGCATTTGGTGGCTGTTCAGGCTTCTCAGTAGTTGATGCTGGCCTGGCCAACATCCCTAACCTTCCCATTTCAGAGATAGCAGCTGCCTAACGATGTAGAACTAAAGGGCCCTCTTAAGCAGGATGATTGGGAAAAAAAAAGAACCACTTGAGTTATTTTTTTCTTGGCCTTAGTTGTGGGACTGAAAGATCCTCAATTATAAGCAAACATGAATGGCTTTGCTCCCTGGTATGATTGCATTTTATGTTTCAGGGTCATATAGGAATTCATGGGAGCTGATCAAAGCTCATCTAAGAAAATGAAATTGGGGTGGGAGAGTGTCTAGGTACCAAGATTTGGGTTGGCCCCTGTAGAGGCTCCCTCTCAGCCAGCTTGACACCAAGTTGAAAGTGGCTGGAGATAGCATATTTTTTATTTTTATTTTTTGTTCCAGAACATTTTTTTTCTGGCTCCACATCACAGTCTCTACTTTCATTACTTTTACTTTCAGCAGGCTTTTCTACCATGTTCTGTCATCATTGAATCAACAATGATTTGGAAAATCTGCCTGGCTTTTGATTCAGCCCAGTACTCCCATCCCCAACTCCAATGTTGTCTCACAAATGACCTTCCCTGACCTTGTGTCTTGCATCTCACAGACAAGCAATATTTTACCTTTGACATAATCCTTTACCTGAACTTCATCAGGCCCTCATGAGGCAGGCGATGCCTTCCAAATTCTGAGGGATAGTCATCTCTAACCTAGAATTCTATTCTAAGTCAAACTTCTAATAGCTTCCCCCACCAAAAAAGTCAATACTATTTCTGGTAAAAGATTTCTTCAAAACTACTGAATATATGATATACTAAAGTAAGAAATAAACCAAATATAAGGATCTGGGATCCAGAAAACATGGAAACCAACACAGGCAAGGACTAAAAGGAATAGCCAACATGATGATGAAGAAAGATCCCTGCATAGCATCTGTGAAACAGACCACAAGATTGACAGTCCAGACAGAACAAGAGAGTAGAGGACCCACAGAGGAATTAAATTGAACTCTATTGGGAGTTTGGAAGGAGGCAAAATATGTGTGGGGGAAAAGGAAGGCAAGGAAGGCACGTAAAAAGATCATTGTTCTTCTTTCCTTTAATCACGTGGGATGCATTAAGAAATTACTGTACATGTGCTACTATGAGACATGAAGAAACAAAAAGTGGAAAGGAAGAGCTAACCAAGCTATAAATGTTAGCTGAGGATAAGACCCAGAAAGGAACACCAAAGAGAGGGCTGTTTTGTTGAAAGCCTTGGAAAACTGACATTTAATGTAATAAATAAATAGATACATGAAAATGTCAGACATTGGTTGTTATCATTCAAATAAGTGGATGGAGTGATTTAATTCAGGGGATAAATAACATTGATAGTGGTCTTAAGAATCAAGTGACTAAAGTAATTCAATAAAAAAAAAAACACAATTATGCATGTCCTGTGTGCCAGATGCTATGGGGACAAATAACATCTCTTCCCTCAAGGACCTCACAAACTAGGCCACATAAGACTTTCACACAAACACTATGATGTAAACTGTGATAAGAAATAATGCAATGAATGCTCTGGGGAGTATGGAGGAAGGAGCAATGACGTCAGAATAGCCGGACTTGGGAAGGATACAAGGAGAGTTGCATGTGAATGGCATTGCCCAATACCTAGTGTGAACAAATTTCTTCTCGAGTTCTTATTTCTCTTTTTTCATTTGAACAGAATGTAAATGACAAGGAACCTATTAATTAACTCTAAAATATCCTTTGAGTTAGGAGAGATTTGTATCTGGAGATAGGAAAGGGGAAGAGAATCATTACAGATGAAGAAGGCACTCTATATAAGAGAATTACAGAGATAGGGTGACAAAGGGTGTCTTGAGGAAAATAGCAAATATTCCATGAGAATAGAAAGTGCATGAAAGAGATTTGGTCTGTGGTTAGTGAAGAACAGTGGATGTTCAGAGAAAATCAATTTATTCAACCAAAACAAATGAATGAGATCTTGAAAGTAAACTGGCTCATAGTGGGCCTTGGGCAAAAGTTGTGGTTGGCCTTGTTTTCCCAGTGCTAGCTAGTGTCTATTTAATGGAATAAAATCAACAATCTGTCCTTTGAGGTAAATGCAAAGGGGCCATTTCCTGAAGAATCATCACTAATGATATTTGCAACTAGTAACATTAATTCTGATCACTTACATTTACTCAGTATTTTACATTCAAGTGAGCACTTCATTGAACCATCCTGGTTTCTTTCTCTAGGTGGCAGGTATTATTAGTAAGTTCATTGTACAGATAAGTAAAACTGAGACTTAGATAAGTTAAGTGACCTGTGGATTTTGAAACCGATACTTTCTCTTTATACATAGGTGTTTAGATTCACTCATTTATAAAATTGTGTAATGGTCATTACCAAGGCTTTTAGAATGCAGTCTCTCATTTGCTGTGCACATGACCAAAAAACATTTTCCCACTAAGTTTTTTTTTTCTGCTATGTTGGCAGTGTTCAGCTTATTTGGGAACATTTTATTAACCATTACTTATCTACATTGCCTAGATCAGCACTGTTCACTATAAATATAACACAAGCTATATGTGATTTGGTAATTGCTATTAATAATCAGTGAGATTTTTGTAAGAGGTGTCTTAGATCTCTAGATC
This sequence comes from Myotis brandtii, assembly GCF_000412655.1. Classification (NCBI taxonomy): domain Eukaryota; kingdom Metazoa; phylum Chordata; class Mammalia; order Chiroptera; family Vespertilionidae; genus Myotis; species Myotis brandtii. The sequence continues at coordinate 2,081,597 of NW_005354673.1, forward strand.
CTTGATGTCCTTTGTCTAGCTAATCTTTCTGGGCTGCTAGTGACCATGTAGTTTTTGAATATATGATCATCTCTATTCCTATAAAAAATGTGTAACTGTGTAACATTATTGAAGGATCATGACATTATGATAGTGATTTATTTTATCCTACAAGATGCTCAAATTGTTGCATTTCATTTAAAGTTGGCCAAAAATTATATAATTATGATCCTAAATATGGTTTAAAATAGTACATAGTACATTAAAATATAATGTACTATGTTTCATTAAATCTGAGATGGTATCAGAAGTATGATGAACCATAATTTTATATACCACTAAGAAATATTCTGCTAATTAAATTATGACATGTAACTAATTATAAGACATTAAAATGTTAGAAAATATCTATCTTACAATGAAAAAATATACTGGTTACAGGGTAGTGAAATTATACATGGTTTAAATTCTCTTTCTTATAATATATTCATGTTTCCACATTTTTTAGAAGTTGACATATATTAATTTATTATCAAAATTTTAAATTTTTAAGTTAGAACATTTCCACAACCAGAAATATAGATATGCAATATAGATAGTAAACATCAATGATTCATGCTATTCTTACATTTTGAATTAAATCCAGTAACAATCTTGTGATTGACATGTGTGAGAATAAATTCCCTAAAACAGACTGTTGTCACACAGTTTAAAAGGGAAAAGGGTTTCCTGAGAAACATGGTAAAGTCATATCTATTTTAATTCCTACCTCTGCCCCATGCCAGATACCTAATGAACATAAAACTTTCATTTGGAAGTGTAAACTCTTAGTTGTATTGAAAATTGGAAATGATTAAAATCCCAAAACATAGTTTATGAATTGTAACCATCCATCAAATATAATGAGACTGAGATCAAATGGATGGAAGACACTGAAAACCAATGGATGCCACTGTGAGTCTAGATTCTTCTCAATGTAAGTGAGGTTCCTAATGGATTCATTTAATGATTTTTTTTAACTTGGAACAACAGGGAGTGAGGGTGTGGATGACCATGAGAAAAGTGAAGAACATGATTGTTGGGCATGTACCGCTGACTAAAGATTCACTCAATCTCCAAATAAAACATCTTTGTGATAAGATGCTTCCTTGCAAGCCCCATAGACCTGCCTGGGTGATCTGATGCAAAAAGATCCCCCTAGGAGAGAAGACAGCACAGATTCAGTGAGAAAAAGTTCATAGATGACAAACCAGTTGACACAGGTCACACACCTGCCTGTTCAGACTGTTCTTTAGGAAAAAGTAGGCCAGGTTAGAATTGCTAATGTGCAGAGATGAATGATAAGCAGAAGGCTTCCAAACAAGATCTTGGCACAGCTGCCACAAAAAAAGGGGGGGGGGAAGGGGGATGAAAGAACATAAATTACATTAAAGGACAGGAAAATATACATTTCTTAGAAAATAGAAAAAAAAATTTCAGCCAAATATTTCTTTATATCCTCAGAGAATTAGAGAGACAGAGAGATATTTTGAGGAAAAACGAGCTAAATGATTAAAAGTCTTGCCATTTAATCTCTTTTATCTCATTATAATTTTTAAAATTAAAAGATATTGAAAAACGGTATTAGAAGAGAGAAAGAGCATTGGCAAAGCTCAGGAAATAGATTCAGAAAAAAAAACACTGTTACATAAATAGAAACTACATTAAAAGCAGCAGCAAAAAAATAGAATGGATATTAATCAAAACATTTCAAACCTCAAAAGTATCATGTCAATGACATCATATTCAGGCTTAAGGATGTCACAAAGGAAAATATAATTAGAAAGCTGCTACATCTGAAAGATAAGGGAGCTACCTGAGGTATAAAACTTATAGCATTAGAACTCTATTCAAAGATAAAATAGAACAGAAATCCTCACAAATAATAAAGCAAGAATTTCTAGGATGTGGGTGTGATAGATTAACCCCGTAAAGAAAAAAGCAGTTAACCTTTAAGTGTGATCTGGTCTTAGAGTTTTCTCATTATATGCAATTCACACACACACACAAACACACGAGAAAGAGAGAGAGAGAGAGAGAGAGAGAATTTTATAGCTAGCCAAGATGTTGGTTTTGTATAAATACCACAAAATAACATTTCAAGCAAGCAAAGACTCATGAAATATAGCACTCATGAACCTCTCTTTGGAAAATAGAAAAAAAAAAGACAACCAAAAGCATAAATGAAAAAAAAAACTTCCTTAATGAATAAATTCAAATCTCCCAAAGGAATAAATCAAATAATGAATATAGAAAGAGAGGCTGTGGGTTGAAAGAATTGTCAGGGAACACAGAATCAATTTAAATATGGCCCACAGTTTGAACAACAATGGGATTATAATGACAAACTAAATGTAAATGTTAAAAGCCTTAACAACATAAAATTAAAATATGGTACATAAATATCTGACAGTGTAGGAAAATAGAGATAGAGGAAAGTGTAATTGGGGAAATCTTGTCATATTTCATAGTTGGAAACACTGAATGGCATAAATACTGCCTAAAGGTAAAAAAAATCAAGAAATAGCACTTGTATTATAAATATAATCATGAAGAAAACCCATATAGAAGAGTAAAAACAAAATAAGGCACCATATAATGATAGAAAACAAAAAAAATTTAAATACATATAACAAATAGTTTTAAGACCCAACTTACCTGTCATAACAAATGGTTGTAATAAATAAAAAATTATCTTTTCAAAGAAAAAAGGACTTTCAACTTGGTTTTAAAACAAACTTCAACAAAAATCAAACAAATAATCCATATTGTCTATAATAATAAAAACGTGATATGATAATTAGACTGGACAGCTGAATGACCTTCCGGATGACTTCCGGATGAAGATGGGGCTGTGAGGGCTGAGCCCCTTGCACGAATTTTGTGCATTGGGCCTCTAGTTAGAATATAAAAAAACCCTGGGAAACACCTACATTTCAATTAGTTTGAAGATAGTTAAACATATTTTAGTTCATCCATACCTCAGAATATTCTACAGGACTTTAAAAAAGGCAGATATCTATCATCTATCTATTTATCATCTATCGATCAATCAATCATCTAGTCTAACAATCCATTTATTCATCCACCCATACATCTAACATAGATAGAGATATACAGATTTTTCACTAATATGTAGATAAGGCTAAAATATTCTGTTATTTGAAAAGAATACATTGTAGATAATTTTTAATAGTATAAAATTGATTTGAGCCCCACCAGTGTGGCTCAGTGGTTGAGTGTTGACCTATGAACAGGGAGGTCTCGGCTGGATTCCTGATCAAGGCACATGCTTAGGTTACAGGCTAGGTTCCCTGTAGCAGACATGCAGCAGGCAGTTGATCAATGATACTCTCTCATCATTGATGTTTCTATCTCTCCCTCTTCCTTTCTCTCTGAAATCAATAAAAATGTATTTTTAAAAATTGATTTTAAAAGCCTATAAGTAAACAGAAAATTCTAAAAGGATAACAAGAAGCTGTTTAAATTAGTTATATCCTGAGTAAAACTATCCATATTATGTCTTTCTGACTGAATTTTAATCATGGTCATATATTACTTTAAAGATTAACTTAAAAATAAAAATTGCTTTCCTTTGTAAAAGAATAATGTTTTCAGCCAATTTTGCAAAGTTTTATCTTTCATTCCACCATGAAACATAACGCTATCAATTATAACACAATGGCTAAAAATAGCATAATACATCAAATTTGATTTTCTACTTAAGCTAGTTAAATGCATGAAATTTTGGAGAGAACATAGTATATGTTCATCATTTTTACATATTTTCTTAACAAAATGTACAGTCACAATTTAAGATAAATCATGTAAATATTTAGGATATGTTTTACAGGTTTTTTTTCTTTTTGCTTTTTAAATGAACAAATCTCCAACAATAACAAAAAATTTTTTTCACATCTTGCACAAAAAAAATTTTTCAAGTTATATAGGAAATTTAAAAGACCAAAGAGAAAACACTATTAGGAATGTTAAGGGGATTGCAGGTGGTTATTTTCTTTAAACTATATTAAAAATTCTGCAGTTAGCCCTGGCCAGTTTGGCTCTGTGGATAGAGCGTCGGCCTGCGGACTGAGGGGTCTCAGGTTTGATTCTGGTCAAGGGCATGTACCTTGGTTGCAGGCACATCCCCAGTAGGGGGTGTGCAGGAGGCAGCTGATCGATGTTTCTCTCTCATTGATGTTTCTAACTCTCTATCCCTCTCCCTTCCTCTCTGTAAAAAATCAATAAAATATATTTAAAAAATTCTGCAGTTAAATCATATCACTTTGAAATGGAAAGAAAAGAATATATAAGAAGGAGGCAAAAGTCAGATTATTGAATGAAAATTTCATTAAAAAATCATAGACTTTCCAACTGCTGGGCTTTCTACTTCTCTTCTTCCCTTCCTCCCTTCCTTAAAGACTTCCAACTGAGGACATTTGTTGAACCCCCCAAAAGTACTAGTTTCCTTGTAGGAGTGTATATTTCATTAGTGAAGAGAGACACAACTACTAATAACAGTAGTATAATTTAGTTTGTGCTAAGTAGAATATTTAGAAGTACAGAAAAGAATTTTGTCAATTGAATAAATGTCTGGGAAGCTTAGAGATAATATAGTGGAAGACCTTTGAACTAATTCTTGAAGAAAGATCATTTTTGCCAGTTATTTAAAACTAGAGGCCCGGTGCACAAAAATTTGTGCACTCGGGGGGTGGGGAGGTGGGTCCCCCAGCCCGGCCTGTGCCCTCTCGCAGTCTGGGACCCCTCGGGAGATAACGACATGCTGGCTTAGGCCTGCTCCCAGGTGGCAGAGGATCCCTAAGTGCCCCTGGTCAGGCTCAGACCAGGGCCGATTGGGGAGTTGGGGCGCCACCCCGTCATGCACAGAGCAGGGCGGATTGGGAGGAGGCCCAGCCTGGATGAGGGGATGATGGCTGTTTGCAGCTGGTCACACCCCCTTCAGGGTGGGGGTCCCCACTGGGGTGCCTGGCCAGCCTGGATGAGGGGATGATGGCTGTTTGCAGCTGGTCACACCCCCTTCAGGGTGGGGGTCCCCACTGGGGTGCCTGGCCAGCCTGGATGAGGGGATGATGGCTGTTTGCAGCTGGTCACACCCCCTTCAGGGTGGGGGTCCCCACTGGGGTGCCTGGCCAGCCTGGATGAGGGGATGATGGCTGTTTGCAGCTGGTCACACCCCCTTCAGGGTGGGGGTCCCCACTGGGGTGCCTGGCCAGCCTGGATGAGGGGATGATGGCTGTTTGCAGCTGGTCACACCCCCTTCAGGGTGGGGGTCCCCACTGGGGTGCCTGGCCAGCCTGGATGAGGGGATGATGGCTGTTTGCAGCTGGTCACACCCCCTTCAGGGTGGGGGTCCCCACTGGGGTGCCTGGCCAGCCTGGATGAGGGGATGATGGCTGTTTGCAGCTGGTCACACCCCCTTCAGGGTGGGGGTCCCCACTGGGGTGCCTGGCCAGCCTGGATGAGGGGATGATGGCTGTTTGCAGCTGGTCACACCCCCTTCAGGGTGGGGGTCCCCACTGGGGTGCCTGGCCAGCCTGGATGAGGGGATGATGGCTGTTTGCAGCTGGTCACACCCCCTTCAGGGTGGGGGTCCCCACTGGGGTGCCTGGCCAGCCTGGATGAGGGGATGATGGCTGTTTGCAGCTGGTCACACACCCTTCAGGGTGGGGGTCCCCACTGGGGTGCCTGGCCAGCCTGGATGAGGGGATGATTGCTGTTTGCCGCTGGTCACACCCCCTTCAGGGTGGGGGTCCCCACTGGGGTGCCTGGCCAGCCTGGATGAGGGGATGATTGCTGTTTGCCGCTGGTCACACCCCCTTCAGGGTGGGGGTCCCCACTGGGGTGCCTGGCCAGCCTGGATGAGGGGATGATTGCTGTTTGCCGCTGGTCACACCCCCTTCAGGGTGGGGGTCCCCACTGGGGTGCCTGGCCAGTCTGGGTGAGGGGCTGAGGGCTGCTTTCAGGCTGGCGGTTGTTGACTGAAGCTCCCAACTGCTCCTTTTTTTTCTCTTTTTTTATTTTATTCTGGGCCAGCTTTAGCTCTGGCTCTAGCTCTGAGGCTTTGTATCTGGTTTGTTTGCCATTCTATAATCGAAACAATGTATAACTTCAGCTCTGAGATCCCGGCAGGCTGAAAGCTGGTTTCTAGGGTTTTGTTTAGCTTCTTATTTGCAACATAGTACATAGTTGCTTAGAGTTGCAACTCAGAGGCTGGCAAGTGAGGCGGGGAACGTTGGAGTCTGCAGTCACTGAAGCAAGGAAGCCTCATGTTCGCTTCCAGCTGCCTGGCTGCCGGCCGCCATCTTGGCTGACAGTTAATTTGCATAAGGATATGCTGATTAGCCAATGGGAAGGGTAGCGGTCTTACGCCAATTACCATGTTTCTCTTTTATTAGTGTAGATAAGGGAGTTAGAAATTCACAGCCTGAGAATCAACTTAGCATAAGTTAAAGATCCCCAGAAAACCGTGTGGTTTGACTGGAGGACATGCTCTGTTGTCTGGTGGGTGTGAAGGTAAAAATCCTGCAATTGAAGACTGGGGTCTGCTTGTGAAAGGACAGTAATGTCACTCCAAAAAGTCTGAATTGTATTTAAGTGATTTGTTGTCTATGGGGTTGGTGGATAATGATGGAAAGGACAAGAGATTTATTATGATCACAGTGATAGGGGTGGAGAGTCATGAAATTTCTGTGCATGTCTAAAGAAACAAGTTTTTTAAAGCTTGAGAAATGCTATGATGGGTGATGAGACACCACCACGGGTTTCAACTCAGGAAAAAAACAACAACAACACATAAAGATAAATTGACTGTGAAGTGCATGAAGCTTAAGTTTCTAAGATCTTCACTTTCTAAGCCCCAAAAAGGCCCCTCCTGGAAAACTGTGTACACAGCAGACACCACGAAGTCTGGCTGTGCCCCTACTGATCCCATCTATGCTCAGTGGAATGGCCGGCATATAATAGACTCAAATTACCATGAGAATCTATTGAGAAAATTATTTCTTTAAGTTATTTTTCTCTACTTTTCTCCTAAAAGTCTTGTCTCTGCTTTCTCAGTGAGCAGGGAAATCAGGAACAAGCGGTGATACCCTCGGTCAATAATAATCACAGATGTTGACTTTCTGGGTTGCTATTCTCTTCCCTGCCCTTCGCAATAGCAAGAAAACAGAATAAGTAGCCTCTGCAACACAAACACACAAAAATCTAGAAAAGCACAGATCAGAGAAAAAAATAGAACCCTGAAGACTCAAAGATTGTCATATTGCAGCCCCCAAACTCAATGTGGGTAACAGAGAGGGGTGTAAGTAATATAACTTCAGTTGGTAGTTAGGTTTTTTTTCTGAGACCATAAGGGTGTTGAAACCATACTAGGACTAATTCAAATTATTCAATAACCTAATTAATATAAATTAATGTAACCAGTTAGTTCCATTAATGAGTATAATTTCTTAATGAAGTCAGAGTCAAGAGCTCAATATGAACGAGTTAACTTTTATCTATTGCAGAGTACATGTTGTACTCTTAACCCCAGTTACTCCTGGCATAAGAGTATGTAGTCATGAAAAAAATGGAGGGGAGGTTGCCGGGGGTGGGGAGCAAGCAGAGCAGAAAATATTTAAAAAGAAGAATATTCATAGTTTATATAATCCATCACTACACTGGAAAAACTAACACCTGTGTTGTGAAATAAATTGGTAGCACCATCTTTATTAGAGAGGGCCAAACATTATTATTTGCTAAACTTCAGTAGGTTACACAACCTTATATTCCCTGTAAGATCAAACACCAAGGTTTACCAGTATGTCAATAGTTGAATGCTTTCTTACTCCTAAGTGATTTTTAAATACTTTTAGCAAAGCGATTTTGGGTACCGTCCAAGTAAACACTGTAAGTCTTGGAAGTAACTTTGAAACATGATTAATACATTTGGAAATTAAAGGGTTGTAAATTGTTATGAGAAGGGGATTCACTTCCTGGAGTTTTTATAGGTGGTCCAGATTTAAACATAAAGTACAAAGAACTTAAAACAGGTGATGGATTAAGAATATATATTGATAAGTATTTTAAAAGCTGTAGGAAAATGTTAGATCATAGAAAATTTGAGTTTCAATGAGAACTTAGTCAATCCTGAGTTCAGAAGAGACTCAGTTAATGCATCCTTAAATGTGGTCAAAAGAAGTTACAGAGCAGTAATATACATGTTGTCTACATAAATGCACATATAAAGTGTACGTAGCTACCTAAATATGTGTGTGTGCTTAGATGCAACTGAATATCAATGGACAAAAGCCAACTAAATATTTAAAGAACAATATATGTATTATATTTTCAGTTATTCCTTTTATAAAGGAGTTTCTGAGGCTAATAATTTTCTGTTTAAAGGCTACTCTAATGACCTCTGAGATTCTGCACATCTCTGCAATTTTTACAGAATTATGAGCATTGAGAATTTACTATTTACAAGGTCCTTGACATTTATTTTAAATTATGTAATTTTCCACAATAATTTTAAAAACTCTATTATTGTCTTTATATTAGAAGTGAGAAAATTGAAGCTATAAGAGAATAAATAATGGGCCTCATGACAAAGGGAAGGACTAAATTTTGTCTGGTTTTGAAACCCATCTTTTAATTATATGCTATACTCTTTGTTTTGTACCATTTATCAGAACTGGTAGCATGTAAAAATATATCCATGGGTTTAAGTTGTAAAGTTTTCAAAATTCAAAACCATTTGTGAAATTTAAAACAAAATCAAAGCCATAAACAAAACACCTATTTTCATAAGTGACAAGGCAGATGAACTTATTTAAACCAATAAGTGATTAGACTTGACAATAAAAGGTGAAATGGAAATACAAGTGTGATTTTAGTACTCAAGTTACTATCACTAAGGCTAATAACTCACTTTCTATCTTAGCCAAAATATGAACTCTGTATGATGAATTATGCATTACTTATGCTAAGTTTGATTGTGAAATTTCTAAAGAATTTACTTAATCCTGTTTTTCCAGTTAGAGCTTTTACTTGCTTCAGGGAGAATTTGGTAGTGAGGGGAAGTTTATGGAAAAGTAAGAGGAAGTAAGAAAGATTTCTCTAACCCTCCTCACTAGGGAATTTTGGGGAATTTATGGAGATACTATTATAAAAAGAAGAAGCATAAGAAAAACAATAGCTGACATTTCTTGAATGCTTACAATTGTTAGGTTCTGTTTGAATGGTTTACCTATGACAACTTGCTTAAGCCTCACAAAATAAAGACAAGAATAAACCTAATAAGAAACCCGGGCACTATGGCACTTCTTTTTGTGGTAGAATTGGACTCTGCTTAATGAAAAAAAGTGAATATATGAATCATATACATGAACCATCAGTCATTTGCTATGTGGAAAGAATTATAGTTACTTTAAATACAAAACTTTTCTAACACATTTTAACTACAATTGGATTTGTAAAATATGGGTTTAGATAGAAACTTTCAAAAGTTATCATTTTTGAATTAAAAATTATATACTTTGTGCTTTTCACATTTGTTTGTCAACACTACTGAACCTAATGATGCCTGGCTAAACTTTAGAGAGATAAGGTTAACTAGTGACAGGATTCCTCTTTGATTTTTGTTTTTGGGGGTATTGTTAAAGTCATTTACTAGATACTAAATGGGTGACTTAGGGTTTTCTTCTTTTCCTTCTATACTTGTAGGTACTTTGGTGGGTCTAACAATTGAATTGACATAAGACAGAGTAACAATAGAAACCATTTAATTTTGTACATATGAGACTCACATAAAAATGAGTTCCAAAGACAGGGAATTTATGCTTATATGACATCCTGAGCTAACAAATAGGGTAGGGGCCTGGATCTTTGAAGGGGAGGACAATTCACAGGAAGATAAGATGTTTAGATGTTTAGATATTTAGATGTTTGCCCTGCCATACAGGTAATTCTTTCAGATAGAAGTTTATTTCTAGTGATAGCTCCCTTTTTGGGCCAGGCCCCCTACCTAAATTCTTTTAGGTAATTAAGGGAGAGTGAAAGTTTTTCTTGATTCTGCTGGGTCTTGATCACCTTCAACTCCAAGTAATCCACATGAAATACTAATGCTTATTGATGCTAAGTGTCTGACCATCCGACTGATCACTATGACACGCACTGACCATTTATAGAGAAATGGCACCATGGACCTGGCACCCACAAAGCAACACTTGGCTTCCTCCAAGTGGGACACAGGCCCCACCACCACCCCAGAGCGACACCTCACCAAATCACAGCTGATGCTGCTGAGACCCCATGGCACAAAATGTGGCCCACAGCCCAGCCCAGCCTGGAAATGGTGGCTGTGGGCACCAGGTAATGACATTACGTAGCAATGCCCAGCTTCCTCTCCCTAGTGACTAGCCTCTTTGGAGTTTCTTCAGCCCAGGAACACTACTTGCTTTATAGCCAGGTGGAAACATTTTACACTTTAACCAAATGTCTGTGAAGCATTTTCCCATGCCTCATCTCATTTGAGCCTCACAGAAGTCCTGGAGTAGGTAGATAGGAGACTCAGTGGAATACTATTTTCTATTCATTAGTCAGAAAATGGAGATTTAGAAAGCTTAGAAACTTGACCTGACTGAAAAGAAGTAAGAAATGGTGGACCTTGAAAATTACTTCAGGTTTTTTCACTGCGCAGAATATAGTCAAACACTGCTGCAGTTAAACATTTTACCCTTTGTTCTCCCTGCGTGATCTACAATAATAATCTACTTTGTGTTGATAGTTACTGCTGTGTTGCTGAGAATTACCTGAAAGAGAAGTTGGGGTGCTTCACTGGGCTGGAAAAAGTTTCGCTACATCAGAAAGCAGGCCTAATTAAACAAGTTTATTCTATATATACTAGAGGCCCGGTGCATTACATTGTGCACTGGCAGGGGGGTCCCTCAGTCTGGTCTGTGCCCTCTCATAGTTCAGGACCCCTAGCGGGATGTCCACCTGCCTAATACATCAGGTGGACATCCCTCTCGCAGTCCGGGAGCCCTCACTCCTTATTGCCCACCTGTTCACTGCTCCTTACCCCTCGGCTCACTGCTCCTTAGTGCTGCCACAGAGGTGGGAGAGGCTCCCACCACCACTGCTGCACTTGCCAGCGTGAGCCCTGCTTCTGGCTGAGCGGTGCTCCCCCTGTGGGAGCGCACTGACTACCAGTGGGCAGCTACTACATTGAGTGTCTGCCCCTGGTTGTCAGTGCACATCATAGCGACTGGTCATTCTGGTCATTCTGCCATAACAGTTGCTTAGGCTTTTATCTATACCATCTACACTAATAAAAGAGAAACATGGTAATTAGTGTACGACCGCTACCCTTCCCATTGGCTAATCAGCATATCCTTATGCAAATTAACTGTCAGCCAAGATGGCGGCCGGCAGCCATGCACTGAAGCGAACAGGGAGGCTTGCTTGCTCCAGTGATGGCAGACTCCAACGTTCCCC
>NW_005354673.1:2093956-2104459 GCF_000412655.1 Myotis brandtii
CTAAGCCAGCAGGTGGTCATCCCCTGAGGGTTCCCAGACTGCAAGAGGGCACAGGCCGGGCTGAGGGACCCCCCCCACCCCCAAGTGCACAAATTTTTGTGCACCCGGGCCTCTATCTATACTAATAAAAGAGTAATATTCCAATTAGACCTGGAGACCTTCTGGATATCCTTCTGGACAAAGCTGGGGGCTTGGCTGTCCTCTAAATGGCCCCCAAAAGGCCCTCAGTCCCTCTCCCAGGCTGGCCACACCCCCCACAGGGACCCTCACCCCGATGGGTTTGTGGCCAGCCTGAAAACGGCCCTCAGTCCCTCACCGAGGCCAGCCACACCTCCCAGCGGGGACCCCCACCCCGAAGGGTGTTTGGCCAGCCTGAAAACACCCCTCAGCTCCTCACCCAGGCTGTCCACGTCCCTTAGCAGGGACCCCCACCCTGATGGGGGCATGGCCAGCCTGCAAACTGCCTGAGCCCCTCGCCCAGGCTGGCACCACTCCCAGTGGGGACCCCCACCTGATGGGGCTGTGGCAGGCCTACAAACTGCCCCAGCCCCTCACTCAGGCTGGCCCTGCTAGCCAAGGGGACCCTCACCCTGATCTGGGAGCCCCTTCAGGGCAGACCAGCCGGCCCCCACCTGTGCACCAGGCCTTTATACTAGCTATACTAATAAAAGGGTAATATGCTAATTAGACCAGGAGACCTTCCAGAAGATCTTCCAACGTCCTTCCAGACAAAGCCATGGTGGCGGGGCCGAGGCAGAGATGGTTAGGGGTGATCAGGCCAGGAGGAGAGGGCAGTTGGGGGTGATCAGGGCAGCAGGGGGGCCAGTTGGGGGCAAGCAGGCCAGCAGGGCGGGCAGTTGGGGGTGATCAGGCCAGCAGGGGGGGGGGCAGTTGGGGGAGAGCAGGCTGGCAGGGGAGGGCAAATTGGGGGCAAGTAGGCCGGCAGGCAGAGTATTTAGGGGCGATCTGGAAGGCAGGAAGATGAGTGGTTAGGAGCCAGTGGTCCCGGATTGCGAGAGGGATGTCTGACTGCCACTTTAGGCCTGATCCCAAAGAATTGAGCCTAAACCGGCAGTTGGACATCCCCCGAGGGGTCTCAGATTGGAGAGGGTGCAGGCTGGGCTGAAGGACATACCCCCATGCACGAATTTTGTGCACCGGGCCACTACTTATATAGATAAAAGGCTAAGTTGACTTGCACATGTGCGATACATACAAAGCTCTCGCAGGCACCAATCACACATGTTGTGTTTCGGATCTGTCATTGTCAATCGTGAATTTGGTTGACACTTCTATTATAGAGAAAGGGCGAATAGCAATATTAAATTATTTCTTCTAATTAATTTCCTTTCAATGTGCACGAATTTGTGCACCAAGTAACTAGTAGTTTTATATTTAAGATCATTTTTCTTGAATAATTGGTGTTTATTGCATGTAACATTATTACATATAAAATCGTTTTTCTTGATATATTAAAAAATACCAAAGTAATCCACATGCCAAAGTGCACATTTTAGGCTAAAATGTTCTGCTCCCCTTCAAATCATAGATTTCTTAAAATTGGAAGGAACACCCTATCCTATCTAATAATAGACAAACATGGTAATTGACCATACCTTCACTACACCTCCCATTGGCTAATCAGCGAGATATGCAAATTAACTGCCAACAAAGATGGCAGTTAATTTGCATACATAGGCGCGAAGTGGTGGAGCGAAGACTGAAGGCGGCTCCGGCCAGAGTGAAGGCCTGGGTTCCGGGTGCTGTAGGAAAACCGGTGCTGGCAGCCAAGGGAAGGGAAGGCCTATTGCACGAATCGTTTCGTGCAATAGGCCTCTAGTATATTACATAATAGTCTACCTCTGCTGTGTTCTTATTGTCGATGCAAGAATGGCCAGACTTGCAGAGAATTTTTATATAAATGTATTTGAGCCAAACAGAGGGTACACCTGGAAGCAAGATCACAATAGACTGAGAAAAATGCTTCCTAGAAGGATGGTTGCAGGTTTGTTTGTGTTTTTTTTTTTTTTAATGTATTTGGTATTAGGAGGGGACATAAGGAAGATTAAATGAAGGTGGGGGAAAGGAAGGTGAGAATTGGATTACAGGATAGTTAAGATTATGTGCTTCCTTGAGGGTAGTTATACCTCCAAGGTGTCTGGGAAAGAGGATTACTCTGGTATTTCAAAGGTGTGTTAACTCAGATATATAAAAACAATGGACAGGGCTTGCTTAAGACAAAGATAAACCTTTTTATAAGCCTGGGCATGAGTACTCACCATCAGATCACCCTGTGAGGTTACTTTCTACAGAATCCTTTTTTCGTCCATACTATATAGATGAGGAAGGGGAGAAAAAAAAAAGACAACTAGAAAGTGGTAAAGTGACATAACTTTTGCTGGGCAACCCTTTTTCCTAATTCATCTTTTTCTGCTATTATTGAATTATTCACGTTTTAATAATGTTTAGTTTTGGCTATTGTCTCAGATCATATAGGTAAGTAGGTAAGGTAGGTTCTTGGCTATATGTCAGTAAAATTTGTAAATTGATTCCTTTTTAGCATATCACTTATTAATAATGTAGTTATCCTTTCAGAAAGAATAACTTGACCATCATAGTTCATAGTCTGAATATCAGAGTCTATTAACTGGTAACTAGTTTTCTATGTGTTCTTGACCTTTGTGTTTTTGCCCACAATCAATGAGTACCAAGTAATGAATATGTCACAGATCATACTCTATAAGATGTGAGGGCTTAATTTAATGGCTTAATTATAGACAGTTTCTTTAATAATTCTCAAGAGTGGTGTTGGGTCATCTTTCTAAGATACTAGAGAAGAATGTATGCCTGCTGACAATTACTTGTCAGGGGACAACCAGGGCAATTTGCTTCAATAAATACTTAATTTTTACTGACACGTGAAGAATACAATGCTAGGTCATATGGGAAACCAAAGAAGTAAAGGACATGGTTTCTGGCTTTAAGGAGTTTCTGTGGTACTATGAGTCAGGATGAGGTGTTGGCATGGATAAATCAGAAGTGGAATTTAGCCATAAGATGAAGTAGATGGAAAAGTAAAAATGCTGACCTGAGGTGGCTGAAGGTGAACTAGTTCCAAATAACTCTTGTTTTTTTGAATTTGACTTTGTGCCAGGCACTTAAGCACTTCACTTGTATGAATACAAATATATATATATATCAGATGAAGTAGGAAAAGTAAAAATGCTGACCTGAGGTGGCTGAAGGTGAACTAGTTCCAAATAACTCTTGTTTTTTTGAATTTGACTTTGTTGTGGGCACTTAAGCACTTCACTTGTATGAATACAAATATATATATATATCTTATATAATAAAAGCCTAGGTGGCACGACATTCTTGTGGGACATCATCACAAGATGGCCGCCACAAGATGGCCATCAGTGGAGGGCAGTTGGGGGTGCCCAGGCCTGCAGGGGAGGGCAGTTGGGGGTGTCCAGGCCATCAGTGGAGGGCAGTTGGGGGTGCCCAGGCCTGCAGGGGAGGGCAGTTGGGGGTGTCCAGGCCAGCAGGGGAGGGGAGTTGGGGGTGACTGGGCCTGCAGGGGAGAGAGGCCAGCAGGGGAGGGCTGTTGAGGGTAATCGGGCTGGCAAGGGAGCAGTTAGGCGTCTATCAGGCTGGCAGGGGAGTAGTTAGGGGGTGGTCAGGCAGGCAGAAGCAGAAGCAGTTAGGGGCAATCAGGCAGGCAGGCAGGTGAGCATTTGAAAGCCAGCAGTCCTGAATTGTGAGAGGGATGTCCGACTGCCGGTTTAGGCCCAATCCCCTGAGGGGTCCCAGATTGGAGATGGTGCAGGCTGGGCTGAGGGACAACCCCCCCTCCAGTGCACTAATTTTGTGCACCGGGCCTCTAGTCTTTAATAAAAGGTTTTAAGCCTACTCTGTGCATTCTTGTGCATCTAGGTTAACACACCTTTAAAATACCAGATATAATATCCCTTGAAGGAGATATTAACTGTCAAGAGAGCACTTAATCTTGTTACATATTCTGCAACCCAATCCCTGACTTGCTTCTCCCACTTCCATGTAATTTTCCTTAAGTTCCCTCTTTAATTTCAAATGCATTTAAAAAAGCTACAAAACTGTTGTTCTCAGGAGCATTTGAGATCTGGTTCCCCAGCATATGTTGTCAGTTTGGCTCAAATAAACTTATACGATTTTTCTACAGGTTTAGATGCTTTTTACAAAACAATAACTGACAAAGTGTTGATGTAAGAAATGTACAAACCTGTTAAGTTTTTCTTTGAGCCAAACTGATGACAATGTAGGGAAGCAAGATCTCAGCGCTCCAAATAATAACAGTTTTGCTGCTTCTTTTAACTTGAAATTAAGGAGGAGGTGTAAGGAAGATTGGGAAAGCAAGGCAGGGATTGGATTACAAACTAGTTAACAAGATTATGTGCTCTTAAAGGGTATTGTTTCTTGTTTTCCAAAGGTGTGTTAACCTTGATGCATAGGAATGGACAGGGATTTCTTAAACCCTTTCACTGAAGAAGTGATAGGCCTGGGAAAGAACTACCCACTATGACCTGCCCAGTTAGGAATTTATGATCAGTAACCCTATGAGGTTATTTTACACACTCTGCTCATAGGATTTTTCTTTTTAGATACAAAAGGTATAGAAACTTAAATAGGATTTATCCATGAAAAGAAGGCAATACATAAAACAAATAAAACTTATAAAACCCTGATATTGATTTATTTTCTTCTTTCTCGCAAATATAGACAGAAAAAAATGAATTAAGTCCTGGCACTAACTCATTAGGTTATTATTAATTCTGGTTTTACTCTAAATAGCAATGCAGAATTCAATAATGATGGTCAAAGACTACTGGGGAAAAAATGAATGATCATGTAGTGTTCTAAAATGAATAACAAGGGAGAGAACTTGTGCATCAGAGAAAAAAGCATCCTGTTAGAGGTAAATAGTGAGCCACATGAATATAATTTAGTACATGTTCAGAGCTAATGTCACCACAATCCATATTTAGTTATTTAAACTCAAAACTGGAAACTCAGAAAAAATGTAGTCTTCAGCAAAGTAGGCATCCTTGGACCCTGACTTACCTGATACGAAGTTTCCACTGCATAGGTGATAGTCCTAGGAACAGTATCAGTGACCTTCACAGGACAGACTATTTCTTTCCTGATTTAGGGAAGTTTCAAAGAACAGAAAAGATACTTCACTATGAAATTCCCTGTCTTAATGAAGCTAAGTTTATTAGAGAAAATGTGTGAATATGAATGAAAAAATCCTATATAATAAAAGCATAGGTGGTGTCACACCCTTGTGCGATGTCATCACAAGATGGCCACCACAAGATGGCTGGCAGGGGAGGGCAGTTGGGGGCAAACAGGCTGACAGGGGAGGGCAGTTGGGAGGATAGTTAGAGGCGACTAGGCCAGCAGGGGAGAACAGTTGGGGGTGACCAGGCCTGCAGGAAAAGGCAGTTGGGGGCCATCAGGCCATCAGTGGAGGGCAGTTGGGGGTGCCCAGGCCTGCAGGGGAGGGCAGTTGGGGGTGTCCAGGCCAGCAGGGGAGGGCAGTTGGGGGTGATTGGGCCGGGAGGGGAGCAGTTAGGCATCAATCAGGCCAGCAGGGGAACAGTTAGGGGGCAATCAGGCAGGCAAGCAGGCGAGCAGTTAGGAGCCAGCAGTCCTGGATTGTGAGAGGGATCCCAGATTGGAGAGGGTGCAGGCCGGGCTGAGGGACAACCCTCCCCCCCGCCCCGCCCAGTGCATGATTTTCATGACCGGGCCTCTAGTATATATAATAACATATTAATCTAATTTATAATAAACCAATGACACAAACATTACTATTATTCCCATTTTGCAGAAGAGGAAACCTAGACAGAGATATTACTTGCTTAAAACCAGTTGCCTGTAAAGTGAAGGAAGCAGATTTCAAAATCAGGCAATATGACTCCAGAACCCAAGTGATAAATCAATAACCACAGCTGTATGAAGACTGGGGCTTGAGTAGCTGATTGATTCATGACAAAAATGATCATATAATTGATGCATAGACACAAATATCTTAATGGAACCTCAGGCCATCTTGTTTCCTTAAATGTCACTATGGGTTGTGATCACATTTCCATTTTATTTAGCTTTATAGATGCTTTTAAATGCTCTATTCACTTCAGTGTAGGAAAACTTGGGAAACTAGGCACTTTAAACATGAAATCATTATCCTGTTTATTAAGGATATTTTCAAAAATATTTTAAAATATTTTAATATTTTGTTTTAATATACTTTTATATTTTAGTAAGTATAATTAATAATATATAATTAAGATGTATTTATAATTAAATTGTATATAATTAAGTATAATAATTAAGATATATTTAATTAAATAATTTTAAAATATATTTTTTTGAAAAGTCATTGTACAAAGAAAATCAAAATGACAATCCTTACTCATCTTCCAATCAAAGAGACTACCTAGCAGGACCATCATACTTTTACTTATAAACTTTATGGAACAGGTGAAATTTCTAGTGATCTTTAAAGAAGGGTGAGTAGACTTGGAGGAAAATGGTATATTAGATGAAGGGTAGAATGTAAGGTAGAAAGTCCTATGTGGCAATGCCAGTTTTGTATTTGCTACTCAATGAGACCATCTGCCATTTTCTTTCCTAAGAGTTTCATGCTTGTAATGGTTAGGGGAGGCATAAACTGATCTTTTAGGTAGATAACTAATCTTCCAGCTATTCATTTTAGATATTCTCCAAGAAATGTAAAAGGAACCATTGTAATAAAACTTATCCATCTCTTCCAAAAACCACAGTCACTTTAGTTTGACTGTAGGCCCAATGATATCAAAGGCTGCTAATTGTTGAGATAATTACCCAAGATAAACAATTACTGTCCAACTCATTCAGAAAGCATCAACTTCTTGAACAAGGTTGCCTGGTTTCTATTCCAAAATCATGAGTCAGTGAAAAGTTCCAAGGATGTTAGGGAGAATCTCAGTGGAGTTCCAAATGTTTTTTTCCTCTGCATTTAGCAGAATTCTCAGTCTATAAATGTATATCATTCCACACTTTGAGAGAACTGAATGTATATAAATTTTTGGGTAGTAGTCCCAATGCAAGATACATTACTGTCTTGATAATATCAAAATATCCAAGCAATATAATTCAGGTATACTTTAATGACAATGCAACACTCGGGCTAAAATCCAAGGTAGGAATTGCTTAATAGCTTACTAATAAATATTTCCCAATGCCTTTGGTCTTTTACTGTTAAAATGACTATCTTAATCTCAGATGGGCATGGAAACATGATGTGCCTTCTCTCATCAGAGGACTTTAGATGGAGTAATCACTCCAGATGGAGGTGGATTTGACCTGTAACTTTTCATGACCATGCTGCCAAAGCACTGACACCATCATCAGATTTAGTCACTAGAATCTTTCCAAACAAGCTGATTGGCAGTTCATGCTGTCCTTTGACAAATAACTTTGCACATTGACATCATTCCTAAGGCCACGAGGGGATAAGTTTTGGAAGCTGGATCTATCTAAGGTATAGGATTGACCATTTGTGTTGAATTGGACAGTCACTGAAACAGTTGGCCAACCCACTAAAATTAAAAGTAAATAAATACTTTAAATTATCACTTTAATTAATTGATTATGTTTCAAAGTGGGTTGAGAAATAGTTTGGCACAGTGAGGCAAGTAGTATCAGAGAAACCACATTGGAGGCAACAAAGATGCCTGGTTCTGACAAGCCATGTAAAACGGGCAAGTTACTTCAGAGTTCTGAGTCCTAGTTTCCTTATCTATTAAATATTGAAATTATTACTGGATGATTTGTTTGATTAGAAAAGTTCAATGGAAAAACTTACTGGGATGGGTTAAAAGTTACTTCTTTGAAGCTGGTTTAAACTCTTTTTTTAAACATTTGCTATTGTGCTCAAGAGTTGTTTCCTCAGATTCCTTGTACTCTACCCCCTCCTTACACAAGCCATAAATAGTAGTTATAAAGCAAGTTATTTGAAAGAAAGGACAACACTTTGGTTATCTGTCTCACATTGTAAATAATTTCCCATGAATTTTACTTGAATGGAACTTTCATCCAAATTTGTAGATGAAAGAGCAAATATCTTTAAGAGTCAGAATTATCAATTAGTTCAATTGTAAATCAAGTCTTTTGGGATCTGTCTGCTTCATTCATACAGTTTTTCCACTGAAATAACCTCTTCCTTTACCATTTATGGAGGATTCTTTTGTCCCTCCAAAGCTGCCTTCTATCTCACCCACTAGCAATGCCATCAGAGTTCAGTTCAAGTTCAAAAGCTCTTCGCTGTCTAGGATAGATGGGAAAACTACCTGTTCTCTACTAGTACATTTTATCGCCAAGGTTAATCTCATTTAGTGTTGTTGGAAAGTAACCTAGTTATTTATGTGTATGACTCCAAAATGGGACACTGCTAAGAGCTTTTATTTCTCTTTGCAGGAGCTCACAGAACCATTGTGGCAGTTTAATGGGGTTATGTATGTAAATCTCCCAGTACCATGCCTGACACAGGGTGGTGTTAAATACATGTCAGTTCCCTCTCTCTTTCTCTTTTTTAACCACCAAGAAATATATATAAAAGCTACATTTCATTTAAAAATATGTTCTTTGTCAAAAGTTATCATGTCTGAGTTGTTGGCTTATTGGCTTAACATTATGTATTGGGAAAACAACTCCAGTTTCCTGAAGGGGTAAACATATAACTGGATTTCTGTGGTTAATTGGTTTCTTTGACCCCTTTTGACTATTACTGGGAATGTTGAATACAAAATTATAGCCAGATTCCAACCTGAAGTATTTTTGGACTGAATTCTTCTTCCTTCATCAACCTGACAGTTGAAATTCAAAAGGCTATTTGTCACTTCCTAGTGTCATCACCAGTCCATGATGTTAGCCAGCTGTGAGACAGCTGCCACATTCCATCCCTGAAATGACTGAAAATCAGTTATTAGTGAAGGATACCAATATGAGGGCCTTTCAGCTACATATTTCATCTCTCAGGAACAGAATCCTAATTTGTTGGGTTTGAGTTATTACCCAGGCCTGGCCTACAAGTACAGACCAACTTGGGAATGAAACAGAGATTGAATTCAGTTTATTCTTTTTAAGTGACTGACTGAAACCTTTTTATTAGTTTTCCTTTCCCAATATGACTAGTTTTATTTCCTCTTCAAATTATTGTGTCTAAATAGACAGGGCTTTGGAATGAGATCACCAAGTCAACATTCCATTATGAATCTTTTTTGCCTGGAAGGAATAGAAGAGGGATAGGGGATGGGAGGGGAGGAAAGAGGTAGGAAATTAAGTATGAAAACATCCCAGACAAGAGCAAACACTGGTGCCCAATGTCAGGATACATTTTCATTGCAGCTGTGTGGAACCAAGTACTCTCATTATTCAGTTGAGGATATTTAGTAAGGTCCACTTGACTTTTCCAGAATGGCTTGTCCATTCCCGTGGTCAGTGTGCCCCTGGACTACTTATAAAAGGCCTTTCCAGAGACATGTACTAAAAAAGCAATGTCTGCAAGTTTCTTTAGAGAAATATCCATACTGGATTCTTCTTGCACTGGTATTAATTTACAGAGGATGGATGAAAATTTCCCTTTTTCTTGTTTCTCTTTTGTTTTTCTTTTAACCAGTCCTCAACTTAAACTTAATATTACTATGTAAAAAACAAACAAAAAAAAGATTTTCATGAAGAAAAACCAAACAGGGTTTTCAATTTAAGCCTGTAGTTAAAAGAAACTGCTTATTACATTTTATTTATTTTTTATTTTATTATTATTTTTTTATTGTCTAAAGATTTACATGTCTCCTTTTTCCCTGATTGACTTCCCCAGCCCCCAGCCATTCCCACCTCGGGCAACGCCCCACCGCCCCAGTGTATGTGTCCATTGGTTATGCCAATATGCCTGCATACAAGTACTTTGGTTGATCTCTACACCCCCCCCCATCTCCCCTGCCATTTGTCTCTGGATCTATTTTTGTTCACCAAATTATGTTAATCATTTTATCCCACATATGAGTGAGATCATGTGATATTTATCTTTTTCCAACTAGCTTATTTCGCTTAGCATAATGCTCTCCAGTTCCATCCATGCTGTTGCAAATGGTAAAAGTTCCCTTTTTTATAGCAGCGTAGTATTCCATTGTGTAGATGTACCACTGTTTTTTAATCCACTCATCTGCTGATGGGCACTTAGGTTGATTCCAAATCTTAGCTATTGTAAATTGTGCTGATATGAACATAGGGGTGCATATATCCTTTCTAATTGGTGTTTCTATTTTGGGGGGATATATTCCTAGAGGTGGGATCACTGGGTCAAATGGGAGTCCCATTTTTAGTTTTTTGAGGAAACTCCATACTGTTCTCCACAGTAGCTGCACCAGTCTGCATTCCCACCAGCAGTGCACAAGGGTTCCTTTTTCTCTACATCCT